>NW_026781112.1:527500-557902 GCF_030144855.1 Hypanus sabinus
TGCTTTGTTTGAGGACTTTATTGGGGCCCAATTTGGAATACTGTGTGCGGTTTGGCCCAACTACCTGCAGGAAAGATGTAAATAAGTTCGAAAGAATGCAAAGAAAAATTACAAGGCTATTGCTGGGACTGAATGTTTTGAATTAAAGGGAAAGATTGCAGATGTCAGCTCTTTATTCCCGAGCGGGTAGAAGACTGAGGGGAAATATGATAGAGGTATACAACATTATGAGGCGTCTAGAGAGTGTAAATGCCAGCGGGCTTTCTCCACTGATGTTGGGTGAGAATACAACTAGAAATCATGGGTGAAGTGTGAAATGTGGGATGTTTAAGGGAAACATGATGGGGAACTTCTTCACCCGGAGGGTCGACAGAGTTTAGATAGTCCTGTGAACGCAAATGTTAATTGAGATTCCGATGCCAAAGTTTAAGAGATGATTGGAGATGTACACGGATGTGAGGGATATGGATGGCCACGGTCCCCGTGAGGCCGTTGGCAGTAGCAGTGTAAATAATTCCTCATTGACCTGACGGGCTGAAGACCTTGTTCCTGTGCAATGGTTTCCCATGGTTGTCTGACTGTATGTCTGGGATAGAACTTCAAGTGTCTCACAGCACCGACCGATCTAGAAAGTCGGTGATACTGTTCGATCCCTCTGTCCTTGCACACACTGAAGCATAGTGACTGAGTTAATGGATGGTTATAGCATGAGGAGATGGAAGCTTTGGAAATTCTTTATTCTGTATTCCCCAACAGTCTGCGATGGTTTTCAATGAAGACAAGTGTGAGACCGGGTATTTGCTTTGCCTTCGCTGCGTTTTTAGTTTTATAGTTTTGTATGTTTCATTTAAAATTGATTTCAGAGGAAGACACATATACCACACCGGCCATGTGAATACAGGGTTACATGGATCGAAATATGAGCGTATCCTCCCCCGATACGATAAAACCACGATTCAGAGGTAAATTGATATTAGGATAAAATGGTGTGTACTTGAAGTGGAAAATTGGAATTGGCATTTTGGAAGGCTGGTTCTTTTCATGAGCACAAGAAGCTGCTGCTGAACACTTTGAAATGCTAGTTTTAAGTTGTAGGGCTCCATTGGAAATGATGCTTTGAAGTCATTGTAGCATTTGCCCTGTAATACGTAAATGACAGGTCAGTTCAGAAAACGCGCTGGTGCAGTCAATAGCTGAGCGATTTGCATAAGTCATCAGCCCTAATTGCATTAATTATCCAGGTGTTGTTGTGTGATCAGATTAAACCAGTTATTTCCTCAGCCCTATCTCTTTGAGCACTGTAACTGCAGACTCGCAATGGAGTTGTAAAGTTTACCGAAGTTTCGACTCTCCGTGCGGAACACGACTGCCCTTTGTCTTCCAGCCAGAATTCACTCTGTCTACCACATTATCTGCCTTCTGTTAGGATGCCAATTCTGAATCAACGCAACCAGGTTTCCCTGGAACCCATGCCTCCTGACTTTCTGAATGAGTCTGCTATAGGTGAACTGATCAAACGCCTGACCATAATTAATGGACCCTCATCGACTGTCCTGATTCATCTGTTTGTTTCGTTTTCACTTTTTCAAATAATTCAATCTAGCTCATAAAGGACAACATGCCACGTTGTCTGTCCGTAGCCAGACTACGTTTCTCCAAATACTCCTAAGTTCAGAATCAGAATCAGAATCAGACTTTAATTGCCAAGTACCTGTGTGCATATAGGAATCAGATGTTGTCTCTCTGCTCATAACAATAATAATGATAAATATAAATGAAAATATAGATTATCCATACAGGTAGTGCAATCCAAGTAATAGTTAGCCGACAGTAAACCGGCAGTTACCTGTTCAGCAAAGTGACCGCAGAAGGGAAAAAACTTCCCCAGTGCCTATTAGTCTTAGTCTGGAGGGATCTGAAGCGCCTACCAGACGGAATCAGTTCAAACAGTCCGTGCGCAGGATGGAAGGAGTCCTTTATGATGTTCCCCGCCCTCTTCTTCAAACTGGAAGAGTACAGGTCCACAATAGAGGGCAGGGAGGCTCCAGTGATGCACTCGGCAGTCCTCACTGTGCGCTGTAGTCTGGTTCTATCCTGCTTAGTGGCGGCTCCAAACCACACAGTGATGGAGGTGCACAGGACAGACTCAATGACTGCAGTGTAGAACTGCAGCAGCAATTCCTGAGGCAGACCATATTTCCTCAAGAGCCGCAGGAAGTACATCCGCTGCTGGGCCTTCTTCAGGATGGAGTTGATGTTCTGCTCCCACTTCAGATCCTGAGAGATGGTTGTTCCCAATGAAGTTCTCCACGGTGGACACAGGGCTGCTGAGGATTGTGAGGGGGGACATTACGGGGGCATGACTCCTGAAATCCACTATCACCTCCTTTGTCTTGAAAGTGTTCAGCTCCAGATTGTTCCGACTGCACCAGAGTGCCATTTGGTCCACCTGCTGTCGGTGTGCAGACTCATCACTGTTCTGGATGAGTTTGATGTCGTCTGCAAACGTCAAAAGCTTCACATAGGGGTTGGGGGAGGTGCAGTCATTGGTGTAGAGGGAGAACAGCAGTGGAGAGAGGACACACCCCCGGAGGGCGCCGGTGTTGGTGATTCGAGTAACCGACGTGACCTTTCCCATCCTTACCTGCTGACTTCTGTTGGTCAGGAAGCTGTAAACCCAATCGCAGATGTCAAGTAGCACAGTGAGGTGAGATAATTTGGAGCAAAAAGTATGAGGGTATTATTCTTCAATAATACCGTGCAGTAGTTTACCCGCTACAGATGTAAGACTCCCTGGTCTATAAGTTCCAAAAACCACCCCTATTATCTTTCATGAACAATTGAATAACATTTTTCACCCTTCAATCATCTAGTTCTAATTCCGTGGCCAGCGAAGACACAGATATCCTGTCCAAAAGCGCAGCAATGTCTTCGCTCGCCTTGCAAATTACCTGGAATATATCCTTTCCGGGAGCGGGGAATCATCTATTACAATGGCTATATCCCTTCCGATATCCGGGAATCATCTATTCCCTGCGCTATATCCGTTCGGGCTTCGGGGAATCATCTATGACCTGCACTATATCCGTTCCGGTATCGGGGAATCATCTAAGACCTGCACTATATCCGTTCCGTATCGGGGAATCATCTATGACCTGCACTATATCCGTTCCGGTATCGGGGAATCATCTATGACCTGCACTATATCCGTTCCGTTAATCGGGGAATCATCTATGACCTGCACTATATCCGTTCCGGTAGCGGGGAATCATCTATGACCTGCACTATATCCGTTCCGGTATCGGGGAATCATCTATGACCTGCACTATATCCGTTCCGGTATCGGGGAATCATCTATGTCCTGCACTATATCCGTTCCGGTATCGGGAATCAGCTATGACCTGGAATATATCCGTTCCGGTATCGGGGAATCATCTATGACCTGCACTATACCCGTTCCGGTATCGGCGAATCATCTATGACCTGCACTATATCCGTTCCGGTATCGGGGAATCATCTATGACCTGCACTATATCCGTTCCGGTATCGGGGAATCAACTATGACCTGCACTATATCCGTTCCGGTATCTGGGAATCATCTATGACCTGCACTATACCCGCTCCGGTATCGGGGAATCATCTATGACCTGCACGGTATCCGTTCCGGTATCGGGAATCAGCTATGACCTGGAATATATCCGTTCCGGTATCGGGGATTCATCTATGACCTGCACTATATCCGTTCCGGTATCGGGAAATCATCTATGACCTGCACTATATCCGTTCCGATATCCGGGAATCATCTATTCCCTGCGCTATATCCGTTCGGGCTTCGGGGAATCATCTATGACCTGCACTATATCCGTTCCGGTATCGGGGAATCATCTAAGACCTGCACTATATCCGTTCCGTATCGGGGAATCATCTATGACCTGCACTATATCCGTTCCGGTATCGGGGAATCATCTATGACCTGCACTATATCCGTTCCGTTAATCGGGGAATCATCTATGACCTGCACTATATCCGTTCCGGTATCGGGGAATCATCTATGACCTGCACTATATCCGTTCCGGTATCGGGGAATCATCTATGACCTGCACTATATCCGTTCCGGTATCGGGGAATCATCTATGTCCTGCACTATATCCGTTCCGGTATCGGGAATCAGCTATGACCTGGAATATATCCGTTCCGGTATCGGGGAATCATCTATGACCTGCACTATACCCGTTCCGGTATCGGCGAATCATCTATGACCTGCACTAAATCCGTTCCGGTATCGGGGAATCATCTATGACCTGCACTATATCCGTTCCGGTATCGGGGAATCAACTATGACCTGCACTATATCCGTTCCGGTATCTGGGAATCATCTATGACCTGCACTATACCCGTTCCGGTATCGGGGAATCATCTATGACCTGCACGGTATCCGTTCCGGTATCGGGAATCAGCTATGACCTGGAATATATCCGTTCCGGTATCGGGGAATCATCTATGACCTGCACTATATCCGTTCCGGTATCGGGGAATCAACTATAACCTGCACTATATCCGTTCCGGTATCTGGGAATCATCTATGACCTGCACTATACCCGTTCCGGTATCGGGGAATCATCTATGACCTGCACGGTATCCGTTCCGGTATCGGGAATCAGCTATGACCTGGAATATATCCGTTCCGGTATCGGGACATCATCTATGACCTGCACTATATCCGCTCCGGTATCGGAGAATCATCTATGACCTGCACTATATCCGTTCCGCTATCGGGAAATCATCTATGACCTGCCCTATATCCGTTCCGTTATCGGGAAATCAACTATGACCTGCACTATATCCGTTCCGGTATCGGGAAATCATCTATGACCTGCACTATTTCCATCCGGTACCGGGGAATCATCTATGACCTGCACTATATCCGTTGCGGTATCGGGAAATCATCTATGACCTCCACAATACCCGTTCCGGTATCGGGAAATCATCTATGACCTGCACTATATCCGTTCCGGTATCGGGAAATCACCTATGACCTCCACAATATCCGTTCCGGTATCGGGGAATCATCTATGACCTGCACTATATCCGTTCCGGTATCGGGGAATCATCTATGACCTGCACTATATCATTTCCGGTATCGGTAAATCATCTATGACCTGCACTATATCCGTTCCGGTATCGGGAATCATCTATGACCTGCACTATATCCGCTCCGGTATCGGGGAATCATCTATGACCTGCACTATTTCCGTCCGGTACCGGGGAATCATCTATGACCTGCACTATATCCGTTGCGGTATCGGGAAATCATCTATGACCTCCACAATATCCGTTCCGGTATCGGGAAATCATCTATGACCTGCACTATATCCGTTCCGGTATCGGGAAATCACCTATGACCTGCACAATATCCGTTCCGGTATCGGGGAATCATCTATGACCTGCACTATATCCGTTCCGGTATCGGGGAATCATCTATGACCTGCACTATATCATTTCCGGTATCGGTAAATCATCTATGACCTGCACTATATCCGTTCCGGTATCGGGAATCATCTATGACCTGCACTATATCCGTTCCGGTATCGGGAAATCATCTATGACCTGCACTATTTCCGTCCGGTACCGGGGAATCATCTATGACCTGCACTATATCCGTTCCGCAATCGGGAAATCATCTATGACCTGCACTATATCCGTTCCGTTATCGGGAAATCATCTATGACCTGCACTATATCCGTTCCGGTATCGGGAAATCATCTATGACCTGCACTATTTCCGTCCAGTACCGGGGAATCATCTATGACCTGCACTATATCCGTTGCGGTATCGGGAAATCATCTATGACCTCCACAATATCCGTTCCGGTATCGGGAAATCATCTATGACCTGCACTATATCCGTTCCGGTATCGGGAATCATCTATGACCTGCACTATATCCGTTCCGGTATCGGGGAATCATCTATGACCTGCACTATATCATTTCCGGTATCGGTAAATCATCTATGACCTGCACTATATCCGTTCCGCTATCGGGAAATCATCTATGACCTGCACTATATCCGTTCCGGTATCGGGAAATCATCTATGACCTGCACTATTTCCGTCCGGTACCGGGGAATCATCTATGACCTGCACTATATCCGTTGCGGTATCGTTAAATCATCTATGACCTCCACAATATCCGTTCCGGTATCGGGAAATCATCTATGACCTGCACTATATCCGTTCCGGTATCGGGAAATCACCTATGACCTGCACAATATCTGTTCCGGTATCGGGGAATCATCTATGATCTGCACTATATCCGTTCCGGTACCGGGGAATCATCTATGACCTGCACTATATAATTTCCGGTATCGTTAAATCATCTATGACCTGCACTATATCCGTTCCGGTATCGGGATTCATCTATGACCTGCACTATATCCGTTCCGGTATCGGGAAATCATCTATGACCTGCACTATTTCCGTCCGGTACCGGGGAATCATCTATGACCTGCACTATATCCGTTGCGGTATCGGGAAATCATCTATGACCTCCACAATATCCGTTCCGGTATCGGGAATCAGCTATGACCTGGAATATATCCGTTCCGGTATCGGGACATCATCTATGACCTGCACTATATCCGCTCCTGTATCGGAGAATCATCTATGACCTGCACTATATCCGTTCCGCTATCGGGAAATCATCTATGACCTGCCCTATATCCGTTCCGTTATCGGGAAATCAACTATGACCTGCACTATATCCGTTCCGGTATCGGGAAATCATCTATGACCTGCACTATTTCCGTCCGGTACCGGGGAATCATCTATGACCTGCACTATATCCGTTGCGGTATCGGGAAATCATCTATGACCTCCACAATACCCGTTCCGGTATCGGGAAATCATCTATGACCTGCACTATATCCGTTCCGGTATCGGGAAATCACCTATGACCTCCACAATATCCGTTCCGGTATCGGGGAATCATCTATGACCTGCACTATATCCGTTCCGGTATCGGGGAATCATCTATGACCTGCACTATATCATTTCCGGTATCGGTAAATCATCTATGACCTGCACTATATCCGTTCCGGTATCGGGAATCATCTATGACCTGCACTATATCCGCTCCGGTATCGGGGAATCATCTATGACCTGCACTATTTCCGTCCGGTACCGGGGAATCATCTATGACCTGCACTATATCCGTTGCGGTATCGGGAAATCATCTATGACCTCCACAATACCCGTTCCGGTATCGGGAAATCATCTATGACCTGCACTATATCCGTTCCGGTATCGGGAAATCACCTATGACCTCCACAATATCCGTTCCGGTATCGTGGAATCATCTATGACCTGCACTATATCCGTTCCGGTATCGGGGAATCATCTATGACCTGCACTATATCATTTCCGGTATCGGTAAATCATCTATGACCTGCACTATATCCGTTCCGGTATCGGGAATCATCTATGACCTGCACTATATCCGCTCCGGTATCGGGGAATCATCTATGACCTGCACTATTTCCGTCCGGTACCGGGGAATCATCTATGACCTGCACTATATCCGTTGCGGTATCGGGAAATCATCTATGACCTCCACAATACCCGTTCCGGTATCGGGAAATCATCTATGACCTGCACTATATCCGCTCCGGTATCGGGAAATCACCTATGACCTCCACAATATCCGTTCCGGTATCGGGGAATCATCTATGACCTGCACTATATCCGTTCCGGTATCGGGGAATCATCTATGACCTGCACTATATCATTTCCGGTATCGGTAAATCATCTATGACCTGCACTATATCCGTTCCGGTATCGGGAATCATCTATGACCTGCACTATATCCGCTCCGGTATCGGGGAATCATCTATGACCTGCACTATTTCCGTCCGGTACCGGGGAATCATCTATGACCTGCACTATATCCGTTGCGGTATCGGGAAATCATCTATGACCTCCACAATATCCGTTCCGGTATCGGGAAATCATCTATGACCTGCACTATATCCGTTCCGGTATCGGGAATTCACCTATGACCTGCACAATATCCGTTCCGGTATCGGGGAATCATCTATGACCTGCACTATATCCGTTCCGGTATCGGGGAATCATCTATGACCTGCACTATATCATTTCCGGTATCGGTAAATCATCTATGACCTGCACTATATCCGTTCCGGTATCGGGAATCATCTATGACCTGCACTATATCCGTTCCGGTATCGGGAAATCATCTATGACCTGCACTATTTCCGTCCGGTACCGGGGAATCATCTATGACCTGCACTATATCCGATCCGCAATCGGGAAATCATCTATGACCTGCACTATATCCGTTCCGTTATCGGGAAATCATCTATGACCTGCACTATATCCGTTCCGGTATCGGGAAATCATCTATGACCTGCACTATTTCCGTCCGGTACCGGGGAATCATCTATGACCTGCACTATATCCGTTGCGGTATCGGGAAATCATCTATGACCTCCACAATATCCGTTCCGGTATCGGGAAATCATCTATGACCTGCACTATATCCGTTCCGGTATCGGGAATCATCTATGACCTCCACTATATCCGTTCCGGTATCGGGGAATCATCTATGACCTGCACTATATCATTTCCGGTATCGGTAAATCATCTATGACCTGCACTATATCCGTTCCGCTATCGGGAAATCATCTATGACCTGCACTATATCCGTTCCGGTATCGGGAAATCATCTATGACCTGCACTATTTCCGTCCGGTACCGGGGAATCATCTATGACCTGCACTATATCCGTTGCGGTATCGTTAAATCATCTATGACCTCCACAATATCCGTTCCGGTATCGGGAAATCATCTATGACCTGCACTATATACGTTCCGGTATCGGGAAATCACCTATGACCTGCACAATATCTGTTCCGGTATCGGGGAATCATCTATGATCTGCACTATATCCGTTCCGGTACCGGGGAATCATCTATGACCTGCACTATATAATTTCCGGTATCGGTAAATCATCTATGACCTGAACTATATCCGTTCCGGTATCGGGAATCATCTATGACCTGCACTATATCCGTTCCGGTATCGGGAAATCATCTATGACCTGCACTATTTCCGTCCGGTACCGGGGAATCATCTATGACCTGCACTATATCCGTTGCGGTATCGGGAAATCATCTATGACCTCCACAATATCCGTTTCGGTATCGGGAAATCATCTATGACCTGCACTATATCCGTTCCGGTATCGGGAAATCACCTATGACCTGCACAATATCCGTTCCGGTATCGGGGAATCATCTATGACCTGCACTATATCCGTTCCGGTATCGGGAATCATCTGCCCTATATCCGTTCCGGTATCTGGAAATCATCTATGACCTGCACTATTTCCGTCCGGTACCGGGGAATCATCTATGACCTGCGCAATATCCGTTCCGGTATCGGGGAATCATCTATGACCTGCACTATATCCGTTCCGTTATCGGGGAATCATCTATGACCTGCACTATATGATTTCCGGTATCGGTAAATCATCTGTGACCTGCACTATATCCGTTCCGGTATCGGGAATCATCTATGACCTGCACTATATCCGTTCCGGTATCGGTAAATCATCTATGACCTGCACTATATCCGTTCCGGTATCGGGAATCATCTATGACCTGCACTATTTCCGTCCGGTACCGGGGAATCATCTATGACCTGCACTATATCCGTTCCGCAATCGGGAAATCATCTATGACCTGCACTATATCCGTTCCGGTATCGGGAAATCATCTATGACCTGCACTATTTCCGTCCGGTACCGGGGAATCATCTATGACATGCACTATATCCGTTGCGGTATCGGGAAATCATCTATGACCTCCACAATATTCGTTCCGGTATCGGGAAATCATCTATGACCTGCACTATATCCGTTCCGGTATCGGGAATCATCTATGACCTGCACTATATCCGTACCGGTATCGGGGAATCATCTGTGACCTGCACTATATCCGTTCCACAATCGGGAAATCATCTATGACCTGCACTATATCATTTCCGGTATCGGTAAATCATCTATGACCTGCACTATATCCGTTCCGGTATCGGGAATCATCTATGACCTGCACTATATCCGTTCCGGTATCGGGAAATCATCTATGACCTGCACTATTTCCGTCCGGTACCGGGGAATCATCTATGACCTGCACTATATCCGTTCCGTTATTGGGAAATCATCTATGACCTGCACTATATCCGTTCCGGTATCCGGAAATCATCTATGACCTGCACTATTTCCGTCCGGTACCGGGGAATCATCTATGACCTGCACTATATCCGTTGCGGTATCGGGAAATCATCTATGACCTCCACAATATCCGTTCCGGTATCGGGAAATCATCTATGACCTGCACTATATCCGTTCCGGTATCGGGAATCATCTATGACCTGCACTATATCCGTTCCGGTATCGGGGAATCATCTATGACCTGCACTATATCATTTCCGGTATCGGTAAATCATCTATGACCTGCACTATTTCCGTTCCGCTATCGGGAAATCATCTATGACCTGCACTATATCCGTTCCGGTATCGGGAAATCATCTATGACCTGCACTATTTCCGTCCGGTACCGGGGAATCATCAATGACCTGCACTATATCCGTGGCGGTATCGGGAAATCGTCTATGACCTCCACAATATCCGTTCCGGTATCGGGAAATCATCTATGACATGCACTATATCCGTTCCGGTATCGGGAAATCACCTATGACCTGCACAATATCTGTTCCGGTATCGGGGAATCATCTATGATCTGCACTATATCCGTTCCGGTACCGGGGAATCATCTATGACCTGCACTATATCATTTCCGGTATCGGTAAATCATCTATGACCTGCACTATATCCGTTCCGGTATCGGGAATCATCTATGACCTGCACTATATCCGTTACGGTATCGGGAAATCATCTATGACCTGCACTATTTCCGTCCGGTACCGGGGAATCATCTATGACCTGCACTATATCCGTTGCGGTATCGGGAAATCATCTATGACCTCCACAATATCCGTTTCGGTATCGGGAAATCATCTATGACCTGCACTATATCCGTTCCGGTATCGGGAAATCACCTATGACCTGCACAATATCCGTTCCGGTATCGGGGAATCATCTATGACCTGCACTATATCCGTTCCGGTATCGGGAATCATCTGCACTATATCCGTTCCGGTATCGGGAAATCACCTATGACCTGCACAATATCCGTTCCGGTATCGGGGAATCATCTATGACCTGCACTATATCCGTTCCGGTATCGGGAATCATCTGCACTATATCCGTTCCGCTATCGGGAAATCATCTATGACCTCCACAATATCCGTTCCGGTATCGGGAAATCATCTATGACCTGCACTATATCATTTCCGATATCGGGAAATCACCTATGACCTGCACAATATCCGTTCCGGTATCGGGGAATCATCTATGACCTGCACTATATCCGTTCCGGTATCGGGGAATCATCTATGACCTGCACGATATCATTTCCGGTATCGGTAAATCATCTATGACCTGCACTATATCCGTTCCGGTATCGGGAATCATCTATGACCTGCACTATACCTTTTCCGGTATCGGGAAATCATCTATGACCTGCACTATTTCCGACCGGTACCGGGGAATCATCTATGACCTGCACTATATCCGTTCCGTTATCGGGAAATCATCTATGACCTGCACTATATCCGTTCCGGTATCGGGAAATCATCTATGACCTGCACTATATCCGTTCCGGTATCGGGAAATCACCTATGACCTGCACTATATCCGTTCCGGTATCGGGAATCATCTATGACCTGCACTATATCCGTTCCGGTATCGGGGAATCATCTATGACCTGCACTATATCATTTCCGGTATCGGTAAATCATCTATGACCTGCACTATATCCGTTCCGCTATCGGGAAATCATCTATGACCTGCACTATATCCGTTCCGGTATCGGGAAATCATCTATGACCTGCACTATTTCCGTCCGGTACCGGGGAATCATCAATGACCTGCACTATATCCGTGGCGGTATCGGGAAATCGTCTATGACCTCCACAATATCCGTTCCGGTATCGGGAAATCATCTATGACATGCACTATATCCGTTCCGGTATCGGGAAATCACCTATGACCTGCACAATATCTGTTCCGGTATCGGGGAATCATCTATGATCTGCACTATATCCGTTCCGGTACCGGGGAATCATCAATGACCTGCACTATATCATTTCCGGTATCGGTAAATCATCTATGACCTGCACTATATCCGTTCCGGTATCGGGAATCATCTATGACCTGCACTATATCCGTTACGGTATCGGGAAATCATCTATGACCTGCACTATTTCCGTCCGGTACCGGGGAATCATCTATGACCTGCACTATATCCGTTGCGGTATCGGGAAATCATCTATGACCTCCACAATATCCGTTTCGGTATCGGGAAATCATCTATGACCTGCACTATATCCGTTCCGGTATCGGGAAATCACCTATGACCTGCACAATATCCGTTCCGGTATCGGGGAATCATCTATGACCTGCACTATATCCGTTCCGGTATCGGGAATCATCTGCACTATATCCGTTCCGGTATCGGGAAATCACCTATGACCTGCACTATATCCGTTCCGGTATCGGGAATCATCTGCACTATATCCGTTCCGCTATCGGGAAATCATCTATGACCTCCACAATATCCGTTCCGGTATCGGGAAATCATCTATGACCTGCACTATATCATTTCCGATATCGGGAAATCACCTATGACCTGCACAATATCCGTTCCGGTATCGGGGAATCATCTATGACCTGCACTATATCCGTTCCGGTATCGGGGAATCATCTATGACCTGCACGATATCATTTCCGGTATCGGTAAATCATCTATGACCTGCACTATATCCGTTCCGGTATCGGGAATCATCTATGACCTGCACTATATCTTTTCCGGTATCGGGAAATCACCTATGACCTGCACAATATCTGTTCCGGTATCGGGGAATCATCAATGACCTGCACTATATCCGTGGCGGTATCGGGAAATCGTCTATGACCTCCACAATATCCGTTCCGGTATCGGGAAATCATCTATGACATGCACTATATCCGTTCCGGTATCGGGAAATCACCTATGACCTGCACAATATCTGTTCCGGTATCGGGGAATCATCTATGATCTGCACTATATCCGTTCCGGTACCGGGGAATCATCTATGACCTGCACTATATCATTTCCGGTATCGGTAAATCATCTATGACCTGCACTATATCCGTTCCGGTATCGGGAATCATCTATGACCTGCACTATATCCGTTACGGTATCGGGAAATCATCTATGACCTGCACTATTTCCGTCCGGTACCGGGGAATCATCTATGACCTGCACTATATCCGTTGCGGTATCGGGAAATCATCTATGACCTCCACAATATCCGTTTCGGTATCGGGAAATCATCTATGACCTGCACTATATCCGTTCCGGTATCGGGAAATCACCTATGACCTGCACAATATCCGTTCCGGTATCGGGGAATCATCTATGACCTGCACTATATCCGTTCCGGTATCGGGAATCATCTGCACTATATCCGTTCCGCTATCGGGAAATCATCTATGACCTCCACAATATCCGTTCCGGTATCGGGAAATCATCTATGACCTGCACTATATCATTTCCGATATCGGGAAATCACCTATGACCTGCACAATATCCGTTCCGGTATCGGGGAATCATCTATGACCTGCACTATATCATTTCCTGTATCGGTAAATCATCTATGACCTGCACTATATCCGTTCCGCTATCGGGAAATCATCTATGACCTGCACTATATCCGTTCCGGTATCGGGAAATCATCTATGACCTGCACTATTTCCGTCCGGTACCGGGGAATCATCAATGACCTGCACTATATCCGTGGCGGTATCGGGAAATCGTCTATGACCTCCACAATATCCGTTCCGGTATCGGGAAATCATCTATGACATGCACTATATCCGTTCCGGTATCGGGAAATCACCTATGACCTGCACAATATCTGTTCCGGTATCGGGGAATCATCTATGATCTGCACTATATCCGTTCCGGTACCGGGGAATCATCAATGACCTGCACTATATCATTTCCGGTATCGGTAAATCATCTATGACCTGCACTATATCCGTTCCGGTATCGGGAATCATCTATGACCTGCACTATATCCGTTACGGTATCGGGAAATCATCTATGACCTGCACTATTTCCGTCCGGTACCGGGGAATCATCTATGACCTGCACTATATCCGTTGCGGTATCGGGAAATCATCTATGACCTCCACAATATCCGTTTCGGTATCGGGAAATCATCTATGACCTGCACTATATCCGTTCCGGTATCGGGAAATCACCTATGACCTGCACAATATCCGTTCCGGTATCGGGGAATCATCTATGACCTGCACTATATCCGTTCCGGTATCGGGAATCATCTGCACTATATCCGTTCCGGTATCGGGAAATCACCTATGACCTGCACTATATCCGTTCCGGTATCGGGAATCATCTGCACTATATCCGTTCCGCTATCGGGAAATCATCTATGACCTCCACAATATCCGTTCCGGTATCGGGAAATCATCTATGACCTGCACTATATCATTTCCGAATTCGGGAAATCACCTATGACCTGCACAATATCCGTTCCGGTATCGGGGAATCATCTATGACCTGCACTATATCCGTTCCGGTATCGGGGAATCATCTATGACCTGCACGATATCATTTCCGGTATCGGTAAATCATCTATGACCTGCACTATATCCGTTCCGGTATCGGGAATCATCTATGACCTGCACTATATCTTTTCCGGTATCGGGAAATCACCTATGACCTGCACAATATCTGTTCCGGTATCGGGGAATCATCAATGACCTGCACTATATCCGTGGCGGTATCGGGAAATCGTCTATGACCTCCACAATATCCGTTCCGGTATCGGGAAATCATCTATGACATGCACTATATCCGTTCCGGTATCGGGAAATCACCTATGACCTGCACAATATCTGTTCCGGTATCGGGGAATCATCTATGATCTGCACTATATCCGTTACGGTACCGGGGAATCATCTATGACCTGCACTATATCATTTCCGGTATCGATAAATCATCTATGACCTGCACTATATCCGTTCCGGTATCGGGAATCATCTATGACCTGCACTATATCCGTTACGGTATCGGGAAATCATCTATGACCTGCACTATTTCCGTCCGGTACCGGGGAATCATCTATGACCTGCACTATATCCGTTGCGGTATCGGGAAATCATCTATGACCTCCACAATATCCGTTTCGGTATCGGGAAATCATCTATGACCTGCACTATATCCGTTCCGGTATCGGGAAATCACCTATGACCTGCACAATATCCGTTCCGGTATCGGGGAATCATCTATGACCTGCACTATATCCGTTCCGGTATCGGGAATCATCTGCACTATATCCGTTCCGGTATCGGGAAATCACCTATGACCTGCACAATATCCGTTCCGGTATCGGGGAATCATCTATGACCTGCACTATATCCGTTCCGGTATCGGGAATCATCTGCACTATATCCGTTCCGCTATCGGGAAATCATCTATGACCTCCACAATATCCGTTCCGGTATCGGGAAATCATCTATGACCTGCACTATATCATTTCCGATATCGGGAAATCACCTATGACCTGCACAATATCCGTTCCGGTATCGGGGAATCATCTATGACCTGCACTATATCCGTTCCGGTATCGGGGAATCATCTATGACCTGCACGATATCATTTCCGGTATCGGTAAATCATCTATGACCTGCACTATATCCGTTCCGGTATCGGGAATCATCTATGACCTGCACTATACCTTTTCCGGTATCGGGAAATCATCTATGACCTGCACTATTTCCGACCGGTACCGGGGAATCATCTATGACCTGCACTATATCCGTTCCGCAATCGGGAAATCATCTATGACCTGCACTATATCCGTTCCGTTATCGGGAAATCATCTATGACCTGCACTATATCCGTTCCGGTATCGGGAAATCATCTATGACCTGCACTATATCCGTTCCGGTATCGGGAAATCACCTATGACCTGCACTATATCCGTTCCGGTATCGGGAATCATCTATGACCTGCACTATATCATTTCCGGTACCGGGGAATCATCAATGACCTGCACTATATCCGTGGCGGTATCGGGAAATCGTCTATGACCTCCACAATATCCGTTCCGGTATCGGGAAATCATCTATGACATGCACTATATCCGTTCCGGTATCGGGAAATCACCTATGACCTGCACAATATCTGTTCCGGTATCGGGGAATCATCTATGATCTGCACTATATCCGTTCCGGTACCGGGGAATCATCTATGACCTGCACTATATCATTTCCGGTATCGGTAAATCATCTATGACCTGCACTATATCCGTTCCGGTATCGGGAATCATCTATGACCTGCACTATATCCGTTACGGTATCGGGAAATCATCTATGACCTGCACTATTTCCGTCCGGTACCGGGGAATCATCTATGACCTGCACTATATCCGTTGCGGTATCGGGTAATCATCTATGACCTCCACAATATCCGTTTCGGTATCGGGAAATCATCTATGACCTGCACTATATCCGTTCCGGTATCGGGAAATCACCTATGACCTGCACAATATCCGTTCCGGTATCGGGGAATAATCTATGACCTGCACTATATCCGTTCCGGTATCGGGAATCATCTGCACTATATCCGTTCCGGTATCGGGAAATCACCTATGACCTGCACAATATCCGTTCCGGTATCGGGGAATCATCTATGACCTGCACTATATCCGTTCCGGTATCGGGAAATCATCTATGACCTGCACTATTTCCGTCCGGTACCGGGGAATCATCTATGACCTGCACTATATCCGTTGCGGTATCGGGAAATCATCTATGACCTCCACAATATCCGTTCCGGTATCGGGAAATCATCTATGACCTGCACTGTATCCGTTCCGGTATCGGGAAATCACCTATGACCTGCACAATATCCGTTCCGGTATCGGGGAATCATCTATGACCTGCACTATATCCGTTCCGGTATCGGGGAATCATCTATGACCTGCACTATATAATTTCCGGTATCGGGAATCATCTATGACATGCACTATATCCGCTCCGGTATCGGGGAATCATCTATGACATGCACTATTTCCGTTCCGGTATCGGGAAATCATCTATGACCTGCACTATATCCGTTCCGGTATCGGGAAATCACCTATGACCTGCACAATATCCGTTCCGGTATCGGGGAATCATCTATGACCTGCACTATATCCGTTCCGGTATCGGGGAATCATCTATGACCTGCACTATATCATTTCCGGTATCGGTAAATCATCTATGACCTGCACTATATCCGTTCCGGTATCGGGAATCATCTATGACCTGCACTATATCCGTTCCGGTATCGGGAAATCATCTATGACCTGCACTATTTCCGTCCGGTACCGGGGAATCATCTATGACCTGCACTATATCCGTTCCGCAATCGGGAAATCATCTATGACCTGCACTATATCCGTTCCGTTATCGGGAAATCATCTATGACCTGCACTATATCCGTTCCGGTATCGGGAAATCATCTATGACCTGCACTATTTCCGTCCGGTACCGGGGAATCATCTATGACCTGCACTATATCCGTTGCGGTATCGGGAAATCATCTATGACCTCCACAATATCCGTTCCGGTATCGGGAAATCATCTATGACCTGCACTATATCCGTTCCGCTATCGGGAGATCATCTATGACCTGCACTATATCCGTTCCGTTATCGGGAAATCATCTATGACCTGCACTATATCCGTTCCGGTATCGGGAAATCATCTATGACCTGCACTATTTCCGTCCGGTACCGGGGAATCATTTATTGCTGCACTATATCAGTTGCGGTATCGGGAAATCATCTATGACCTCCACAATATCCGTTCCGGTATCGGGAAATCACCTATGACCTGCACAATATCCGTTCCGGTATCGGGGAATCATCTATGATCTGCACTATATCCGTTCCGGTACCGGGGAATCATCTATGACCTGCACTATATCATTTCCGGTATCGGTAAATCATCTATGACCTGCACTATATCCGTTCCGGTATCGGGAATCATCTATGACCTGCACTATTTCCGTCCGGTACCGGGGAATCATCTATGACCTGAACTATATCCGTTGCGGTATCGGGAAATCATCTATGATCTCCGCAATATCCGTTCCGGTATCGGGAAATCATCTATGACCTGCACTATATCCGTTCCGGTATCGTGAAATCACCTATGACCTGCACTATATCCGTTCCGGTATCGGGGAATCATCTATGACCTGCACTATATCATTTCCGGTATCGGTAAATCATCTATGACCTCCACAATATCCGTTCCGGTATCGGGAAATCATCTATGACCTGCACTATATCCGTTGCGGTATCGGGAAATCATCTATGACCTCCACAATATCCGTTCCGGTATCGGGAAATCATCTATGACCTGCACTATATCCGTTCCGGTATCTGGAAATCATCTATGACCTCCACAATATCCGTTCCGGTATCGGGAAATCATCTATGACCTGCACTATATCCGTTCCGGTATCGGGAAATCACCTATGACCTGCACAATATCCGTTCCGATATCGGGGAATCATCTATGAACTGCACTATATCCGTTCCTGTATCGGGGAATCATCTATAACCTGCACTATATCCGTTGCGGTATCGGGAAATCATCTATGAACTCCACAATATCCGTTCCGTGATCGGGAATCATCTATGACCTGCACTATATCCGTTCCGGTATCGGGAAATCACCTATGACCTGCACAATATCCGTTCCGGTATCGGGGAATCATCTATGACCTGCACTATATCCGTTCGGGTATCGGGGAATCATCTATGACCTGCACTATATCATTTCCGGTATCGGTAAATCATCTATGACCTGCACTATATCCGTTGCGGTATCGGGAAATCATCTATGACCTCCACAATATCCGTTCAGGTATCGGGAAATCATCTATGACCTGCACTATATCCGTTCCGGTATCGGTAAATCATCTATGACCTGCACTATATCCGTTCCGGTATCGGGAATCATCTATGACCTGCACTATATCCGTTCCGGTATCGGGAAATCATCTATGACCTGCACTATTTCCGTCCGGTACCGGGGAATCATCTATGACCTGCACTATATCCGTTCCGCAATCGGGAAATCATCTATGACCTGCACTATATCCGTTCCGTTATCGGGAAATCATCTATGACCTGCACTATATAATTTCCGGTATCGGTAAATCATCTATGACCTGCACTATATCCGTTCCGGTATCGGGAATCATCTATGACCTGCACTATATCCGTTCCGGTATCGGGAAATCATCTATGACCTGCACTATTTCCGTCCGGTACCGGGGAATCATCTATGACCTGCACTATATCCGTTGCGGTATCGGGAAATCATCTATGACCTCCACAATATCCGTTTCGGTATCGGGAAATCATCTATGACCTGCACTATATCCGTTCCGGTATCGGGAAATCACCTATGACCTGCACAATATCCGTTCCGGTATCGGGGAATCATCTATGACCTGCACTATATTCGTTCCGGTATCGGGAATCATCTGCCCTATATCCGTTCCGGTATCTGGAAATCATCTATGACCTGCACTATTTCCGTCCGGTACCGGGGAATCATCTATGACCTGCACAATATCCGTTCCGGTATCGGGGAATCATCTATGACCTGCACTATATCCGTTCCGTTATCGGGGAATCATCTATGACCTGCACTATTCGATTTCCGGTATCGGTAAATCATCTGTGACCTGCACTATATCCGTTCCGGTATCGGGAATCATCTATGACCTGCACTATATCCGTTCCGGTATCGGTAAATCATCTATGACCTGCACTATATCCGTTCCGGTATCGGGAATCATCTATGACCTGCACTATTTCCGTCCGGTACCGGGGAATCATCTATGACCTGCACTATATCCGTTCCGCAATCGGGAAATCATCTATGACCTGCACTATATCCGTTCCGTTATCGGGAAATCATCTATGACCTGCACTATATCCGTTCCGGTATCGGGAAATCATCTATGACCTGCACTATTTCCGTCCGGTACCGGGGAATCATCTATGACATGCACTATATCCGTTGCGGTATCGGGAAATCATCTATGACCTCCACAATATCCGTTCCGGTATCGGGAAATCATCTATGACCTGCACTATATCCGTTCCGGTATCGGGAATCATCTATGACCTGCACTATATCCGTACCGGTATCGGGGAATCATCTGTGACCTGCACTATATCCGTTCCACAATCGGGAAATCATCTATGACCTGCACTATATCCGTTCCGTTATCGGGAAATCATCTATGACCTGCACTATATCCGTTCCGGTATCCGGAAATCATCTATGACCTGCACTATATCCGTTCCGCTATCGGGAAATCATCTATGACCTGCACTATATCCGTTCCGGTATCGGGAAATCATCTATGACCTGCACTATTTCCGTCCGGTACCGGGGAATCATCAATGACCTGCACTATATCCGTGGCGGTATCGGGAAATCGTCTATGACCTCCACAATATCCGTTCCGGTATCGGGAAATCATCTATGACATGCACTATATCCGTTCCGGTATCGGGAAATCACCTATCACCTGCACAATATCTGTTCCGGAATCGGGGAATCATCTATGATCTGCACTATATCCGTTCCGGTACCGGGGAATCATCTATGACCTGCACTATATCATTTCCGGTATCGGTAAATCATCTATGACCTGCACTATATCCGTTCCGGTATCGGGAATCATCTATGACCTGCACTATATCCGTTCCGGTATCGGGAAATCATCTATGACCTGCACTATTTCCGTCCGGTACCGGGGAATCATCTATGACCTGCACTATATCCGTTGGGGTATCGGGAAATCATCTATGACCTCCACAATATCCGTTTCGGTATCGGGAAATCATCTATGACCTGCACTATATCCGTTCCGGTATCGGGAAATCACCTATGACCTGCACAATATCCGTTCCGGTATCGGGGAATCATCTATGACCTGCACTATATCCGTTCCGGTATCGGGAATCATCTGCACTATATCCGTTCCGTTATCGGGGAATCATCTATGACCTGCACTATTCGATTTCCGGTATCGGTAAATCATCTGTGACCTGCACTATATCCGTTCCGGTATCGGGAATCATCTATGACCTGCACTATATCCGTTCCGGTATCGGTAAATCATCTATGACCTGCACTATATCCGTTCCGGTATCGGGAATCATCTATGACCTGCACTATTTCCGTCCGGTACCGGGGAATCATCTATGACCTGCACTATATCCGTTCCGCAATCGGGAAATCATCTATGACCTGCACTATATCCGTTCAGTTATCGGGAAATCATCTATGACCTGCACTATATCCGTTCCGGTATCGGGAAATCATCTATGACCTGCACTATTTCCGTCCGGTACCGGGGAATCATCTATGACATGCACTATATCCGTTGCGGTATCGGGAAATCATCTATGACCTCCACAATATCCGTTCCGGTATCGGGAAATCATCTATGACCTGCACTATATCCGTTCCGGTATCGGGAATCATCTATGACCTGCACTATATCCGTACCGGTATCGGGGAATCATCTGTGACCTGCACTATATCCGTTCCACAATCGGGAAATCATCTATGACCTGCACTATATCCGTTCCGTTATCGGGAAATCATCTATGACCTGCACTATATCCGTTCCGGTATCCGGAAATCATCTATGACCTGCACTATTTCCGTCCGGTACCGGGGAATCATCTATGAACTGCACTATATCCGTTGCGGTATCGGGAAATCATCTATGACCTCCACAATATCCGTTCCGGTATCGGGAAATCATCTATGACCTGCACTATATCCGTTCCGGTATCGGGAATCATCTATGACCTGCACTATATCCGTTCCGGTATCGGGGAATCATCTATGACCTGCACTATATCATTTCCGGTATCGGTAAATCATCTATGACCTGCACTATATCCGTTCCGCTATCGGGAAATCATCTATGACCTGCACTATATCCGTTCCGGTATCGGGAAATCATCTATGACCTGCACTATTTCCGTCCGGTACCGGGGAATCATCAATGACCTGCACTATATCCGTGGCGGTATCGGGAAATCGTCTATGACCTCCACAATATCCGTTCCGATATCGGGAAATCATCTATGACATGCACTATATCCGTTCCGGTATCGGGAAATCACCTATGACCTGCACAATATCTGTTCCGGAATCGGGGAATCATCTATGATCTGCACTATATCCGTTCCGGTACCGGGGAATCATCTATGACCTGCACTATATCATTTCCGGTATCGGTAAATCATCTATGACCTGCACTATATCCGTTCCGGTATCGGGAATCATCTATGACCTGCACTATATCCGTTCCGGTATCGGGAAATCATCTATGACCTGCACTATTTCCGTCCGGTACCGGGGAATCATCTATGACCTGCACTATATCCGTTGCGGTATCGGGAAATCATCTATGACCTCCACAATATCCGTTTCGGTATCGGGAAATCATCTATGACCTGCACTATATCCGTTCCGGTATCGGGAAATCACCTATGACCTGCACAATATCCGTTCCGGTATCGGGGAATCATCTATGACCTGCACTATATCCGTTCCGGTATCGGGAATCATCTGCACTATATCCGTTCCGGTATCGGGAAATCACCTATGACCTGCACAATATCCGTTCCGGTATCGGGGAATCATCTATGACCTGCACTATATCCGTTCCGGTATCGGGAATCATCTGCACTATATCCGTTCCGCTATCGGGAAATCATCTATGCCCTCCACAATATCCGTTCCGGTATCGGGAAATCATCTATGACCTGCACTATATCATTTCCGATATCGGGAAATCACCTATGACCTGCACAATATCCGTTCCGGTATCGGGGAATCATCTATGACCTGCACTATATCCGTTCCGGTATCGGGGAATCATCTATGACCTGCACGATATCATTTCCGGTATCGGTAAATCATCTATGACCTGCACTATATCCGTTCCGGTATCGGGAATCATCTATGACCTGCACTATATCCGTTCCGGTATCGGGAAATCATCTATGACCTGCACTATTTCCGACCGGTACCGGGGAATCATCTATGACCTGCACTATATCCGTTCCGCAATCGGGAAATCATCTATGACCTGCACTATATCCGTTCCGTTATCGGGAAATCATCTATGACCTGCACTATATCCGTTCCGGTATCGGGAAATCATCTATGACCTGCACTATTTCCGTCCGGTACCGGGGAATCATCTATGACATGCACTATATCCGTTGCGGTATCGGGAAATCATCTATGACCTCCACAATATCCGTTCCGGTATCGGGAAATCATCTATGACCTGCACTATATCCGTTCCGTTATCGGGAAATCATCTATGACCTGCACTATATCCGTTCCGGTATCCGGAAATCATCTATGACCTGCACTATTTCCGTCCGGTACCGGGGAATCATCTATGACCTGCACTATATCCGTTGCGGTATCGGGAAATCATCTATGACCTCCACAATATCCGTTCCGGTATCGGGAAATCATCTATGACCTGCACTATATCCGTTCCGGTATCGGGAATCATCTATGACCTGCACTATATCCGTTCCGGTATCGGAGAATCATCTATGACCTGCACTATATCATTTCCGGTATAGGTAAATCATCTATGACCTGCGCTATATCCGTTCCGCTATCGGGAAATCATCTATGACCTGCACTATATCCGTTCCGGTATCGGGGAGTCATCTATGACATGCACTATATCCGTTGCGGTATCGGGAAATCATCTATGACCTCCACAATATCCGTTCCGGTATCGGGGAATCATCTATGACCTGCACTATATCATTTCCGGTATCGGTAAATCATCTATGACCTGCACTATATCCGTTCCGCTATCGGGAAATCATCTATGACCTGCACTATATCCGTTCCGGTATCGGGAAATCATCTATGACCTGCACTATTTCCGTCCGGTACCTGGGAATCATCTATGACCTGCACTATATCCGTTGCGGTATCGTTAAATCATCTATGACCTCCACAATATCCGTTCCGGTATCGGGAAATCATCTATGACCTGCACTATATACGTTCCGGTATCGGGAAATCACCTATGACCTGCACAATATCTGTTCCGGTATCGGGGAATCATCTATGATCTGCACTATATCCGTTCCGGTACCGGGGAATCATCTATGACCTGCACTATATAATTTCCGGTATCGGTAAATCATCTATGACCTGCACTATATCCGTTCCGGTATCGGGAATCATCTATGACCTGCACTATATCCGTTCCGTTATCGGGAAATCATCTATGACCTGCACTATTTCCGTCCGGTACCGGGGAATCATCTATGACCTGCACTATATCCGTTGCGGTATCGGGAAATCATCTATGACCTCCACAATATCCGTTTCGGTATCGGGAAATCATCTATGACCTGCACTATATCCGTTCCGGTATCGGGAAATCACCTATGACCTGCACAATATCCGTTCCGGTATCGGGGAATCATCTATGACCTGCACTATATTCGTTCCGGTATCGGGAGTCATCTGCCCTATATCCGTTCCGGTATCTGGAAATCATCTATGACCTGCACTATTTCCGTCCGGTACCGGGGAATCATCTATGACCTGCACAATATCCGTTCCGGTATCGGGGAATCATCTATGACCTGCACTATATCCGTTCCGTTATCGGGGAATCATCTATGACCTGCACTATATGATTTCCGGTATCGGTAAATCATCTGTGACCTGCACTATATCCGTTCCGGTATCGGGAATCATCTATGACCTGCACTATATCCGTTCCGGTATCGGTAAATCATCTATGACCTGCACTATATCCGTTCCGGTATCGGGAATCATCTATGACCTGCACTATTTCCGTCCGGTACCGGGGAATCATCTATGACCTGCACTATATCCGTTCCGCAATCGGGAAATCATCTATGACCTGCACTATATCCGTTCCGTTATCGGGAAATCATCTATGACCTGCACTATATCCGTTCCGGTATCGGGAAATCATCTATGACCTGCACTATTTCCGTCCGGTACCGGGGAATCATCTATGACATGCACTATATCCGTTGCGGTATCGGGAAATCATCTATGACCTCCACAATATCCGTTCCGGTATCGGGAAATCATCTATGACCTGCACTATATCCGTTCCGGTATCGGGAATCATCTATGACCTGCACTATATCCGTACCGGTATCGGGGAATCATCTGTGACCTGCACTATATCCGTTCCACAATCGGGAAATCATCTATGACCTGCACTATATCCGTTCCGTTATCGGGAAATCATCTATGACCTGCACTATATCCGTTCCGGTATCCGGAAATCATCTATGACCTGCACTATTTCCGTCCGGTACCGGGGAATCATCTATGACCTGCACTATATCCGTTGCGGTATCGGGAAATCATCTATGACCTCCACAATATCCGTTCCGGTATCGGGAAATCATCTATGACCTGCACTATATCCGTTCCGGTATCGGGAATCATCTATGACCTGCACTATATCCGTTCCGGTATCGGGGAATCATCTATGACCTGCACTATATCATTTCCGGTATCGGTAAATCATCTATGACCTGCACTATATCCGTTCCGCTATCGGGAAATCATCTATGACCTGCACTATATCCGTTCCGGTATCGGGAAATCATCTATGACCTGCACTATTTCCGTCCGGTACCGGGGAATCATCAATGACCTGCACTATATCCGTGGCGGTATCGGGAAATCGTCTATGACCTCCACAATATCCGTTCCGGTATCGGGAAATCATCTATGACATGCACTATATCCGTTCCGGTATCGGGAAATCACCTATGACCTGCACAATATCTGTTCCGGAATCGGGGAATCATCTATGATCTGCACTATATCCGTTCCGGTACCGGGGAATCATCTATGACCTGCACTATATCATTTCCGGTATCGGTAAATCATCTATGACCTGCACTATATCCGTTCCGGTATCGGGAATCATCTATGACCTGCACTATATCCGTTCCGGTATCGGGAAATCATCTATGACCTGCACTATTTCCGTCCGGTACCGGGGAATCATCTATGACCTGCACTATATCCGTTGCGGTATCGGTAAATCATCTATGACCTCCACAATATCCGTTTCGGTATCGGGAAATCATCTATGACCTGCACTATATCCGTTCCGGTATCGGGAAATCACCTATGACCTGCACAATATCCGTTCCGGTATCGGGGAATCATCTATGACCTGCACTATATCCGTTCCGGTATCGGGAATCATCTGCACTATATCCGTTCCGGTATCGGGAAATCACCTATGACCTGCACAATATCCGTTCCGGTATCGGGGAATCATCTATGACCTGCACTATATCCGTTCCGGTATCGGGAATCATCTGCACTATATCCGTTCCGCTATCGGGAAATCATCTATGACCTCCACAATATCCGTTCCGGTATCGGGAAATCATCTATGACCTGCACTATATCATTTCCGATATCGGGAAATCACCTATGACCTGCACAATATCCGTTCCGGTATCGGGGAATCATCTATGACCTGCACTATATCCGTTCCGGTATCGGGGAATCATCTATGACCTGCACGATATCATTTCCGGTATCGGTAAATCATCTATGACCTGCACTATATCCGTTCCGGTATCGGGAATCATCTATGACCTGCACTATATCCGTTCCGGTATCGGAAATCATCTATGACCTGCACTATTTCCGACCGGTACCGGGGAATCATCTATGACCTGCACTATATCCGTTCCGCAATCGGGAAATCATCTATGACCTGCACTATATCCGTTCCGTTATCGGGAAATCATCTATGACCTGCACTATATCCGTTCCGGTATCGGGAAATCATCTATGACCTGCACTATTTCCGTCCGGTACCGGGGAATCATCTATGACATGCACTATATCCGTTGCGGTATCGGGAAATCATCTATGACCTCCACAATATCCGTTCCGGTATCGGGAAATCATCTATGACCTGCACTATATCCGTTCCGTTATCGGGAAATCATCTATGACCTGCACTATATCCGTTCCGGTATCCGGAAATCATCTATGACCTGCACTATTTCCGTCCGGTACCGGGGAATCATCTATGACCTGCACTATATCCGTTGCGGTATCGGGAAATCATCTATGACCTCCACAATATCCGTTCCGGTATCGGGAAATCATCTATGACCTGCACTATATCCGTTCCGGTATCGGAATCATCTATGACCTGCACTATATCCGTACCGGTATCGGGGAATCATCTATGACCTGCACTATATCATTTCCGGTATAGGTAAATCATCTATGACCTGCGCTATATCCGTTCCGCTATCGGGAAATCATCTATGACCTGCACTATATCCGTTCCGTTATCGGGAAATCATCTATGACCTGCACTATTTCCGTCCGGTACCGGGGAATCATCAATGACCTGCACTATATCCGTTGCGGTATCGGGAAATCGTCTATGACCTCCACAATATCCGTTCCGGTATCGGGAAATCATCTATGACATGCACTATATCCGTTCCGGTATCGGGAAATCACCTATGACCTGCACAATATCTGTTCCGGTATCGGGGAATCATCTATGATCTGCACTATATCCGTTCCGGTACCGGGGAATCATCTATGACCTGCACTATATCATTTCCGGTATCGGTAAATCATCTATGACCTGCACTATATCCGTTCCGGTATCGGGAATCATCTATGACCTGCACTATATCCGTTCCGGTATCGGGAAATCATCTATGACCTGCACTATTTCCGTCCGGTACCGGGGAATCATCTATGACCTGCACTATATCCGTTGCGGTATCGGGAAATCATCTGTGACCTCCACAATATCCGTTTCGGTATCGGGAAATCATCTATGACCTGCACTATATCCGTTCCGGTATCGGGAAATCACCTATGACCTGCACAATATCCGTTCCGGTATCGGGGAATCATCTATGACCTGCACTATATCCGTTCCGGTATCGGGAATCATCTGCACTATATCCGTTCCGGTATCGGGAAATCACCTATGACCTGCACAATATCCGTTCCGGTATCGGGGAATCATCTATGACCTGCACTATATCCGTTCCGGTATCGGGAATCATCTGCACTATATCCGTTCCGCTATCGGGAAATCATCTATGACCTGCACTATATCCGCTCCGGTATCGGGGAATCATCTATGACCTGCACTATTTCCGTCCGGTACCGGGGAATCATCTATGACCTGCACTATATCCGTTGCGGTATCGGGAAATCATCTATGACCTCCACAATATCCGTTCCGGTATCGGGAAATCATCTATGACCTGCACTATATCCGTTCCGGTATCGGGAAATCACCTATGACCTGCACAATATCCGTTCCGGTATCGGGGAATCATCTATGACCTGCACTATATCCGTTCCGGTATCGGGGAATCATCTATGACCTGCACTATATCATTTCCGGTATCGGTAAATCATCTATGACCTGCACTATATCCGTTCCGGTATCGGGAATCATCTATGACCTGCACTATATCCGTTCCGGAATCGGGAATTCATCTATGACCTGCACTATTTCCGTCCGGTACCGGGGAATCATCTATGACCTGCACTATATCCGTTCCGCAATCGGGAAATCATCTATGACCTGCACTATATCCGTTCCGTTATCGGGAAATCATCTATGACCTGCACTATATCCGTTCCGGTATCGGGAAATCATCTATGACCTGCACTATTTCCGTCCGGTACCGGGGAATCATCTATGACATGCACTATTTCCGTTGCGGTATCGGGAAATCATCTATGACCTCCACAATATCCGTTCCGGTATCGGGAAATCATCTATGACCTGCACTATATCCGTTTCCGGTATCGGGGAATCATCTATGACCTGCACTATATCATTTCCGGTATCGGTAAATCATCTATGACCTGCACTATATCCGTTCCGCTATCGGGAAATCATCTATGACCTGCACTATATCCGTTCCGGTATCGGGAAATCATCTATGACCTGCACTATTTCCGTCCGGTACCGGTGAATCATCTATGACCTGCACTATATCCGTTGCGGTATCGGGAAATCATCTATGACCTCCACAATATCCGTTTCGGTATCGGGAAATCATCTATGACCTGCACTATATCCGTTCCGGTATCGGGAAATCACCTATGACCTGCACAATATCCGTTCCGGTATCGGGGAATCATCTATGACCTGCACTATATCCGTTCCGGTATCGGGAATCATCTGCACTATATCCGTTCCGGTATCGGGAAATCACCTATGACCTGCACAATATCCGTTCCGGTATCGGGGAATCATCTATGACCTGCACTATATCCGTTCCGGTATCGGGAATCATCTGCACTATATCCGTTCCGCTATCGGGAAATCATCTATGACCTGCACTATATCCGCTCCGGTATCGGGGAATCATCTATGACCTGCACTATTTCCGTCCGGTACCGGGGAATCATCTATGACCTGCACTATATCCGTTGCGGTATCGGGAAATCATCTATGACCTCCACAATATCCGTTCCGGTATCGGGAAATCATCTATGACCTGCACTATATCATTTCCGATATCGGGAAATCACCTATGACCTGCACAATATCCGTTCCGGTATCGGGGAATCATCTATGACCTGCACTATATCCGTTCCGGTATCGGGGAATCATCTATGACCTGCACGATATCATTTCCGGTATCGGTAAATCATCTATGACCTGCACTATATCCGTTCCGGTATCGGGAATCATCTATGACCTGCACTATATCCGTTCCGGTATCGGGAAATCATCTATGACCTGCACTATTTCCGTCCGGTACCGGGGAATCATCTATGACCTGCACTATATCCGTTCCGCAATCGGGAAATCATCTATGACCTGCACTATATCCGTTCCGTTATCGGGAAATCATCTATGACCTGCACTATATCCGTTCCGGTATCGGGAAATCATCTATGACCTGCACTATTTCTGTCCGGTACCGGGGAATCATCTATGACATGCACTATATCCTTTGCGGTATCGGGAAATCATCTATGACCTCCACAATATCCGTTCCGGCATCGGGAAATCATCTATGACCTG
>NW_026781113.1:0-13000 GCF_030144855.1 Hypanus sabinus
TCCACTCTCGAATCTGCCTTTCGGTCTCGCTGCCCTCCTCACTAAGCCTTCTCATATTGTCTCCCTTCCCTCTCTACCCTACTTTCCCTCTTCCCACTATCACCCGCTCACAGTGAACGTTACCGGACTGAAGTGTGACCGGGCCGTCTGTCGTTTTCCAGGAAAAGCCGCCGCCCACTGGACAGTGGTGATTAGATACATCCTGCACAGAAAATAAAGGGGTATATTAACGGAAATGGTGAGGTGGGATAGTAGCGTAGGGGGTAGTTGGGTGATCGGACGCTGATGGGACGGTGTGGAGGGAGATTAACTCTGTGCCTGACCCCGGGAGTGTTTGATCTGACGGTGTGGAAGGAGATTTACTCTGTGCCTGATCCCGGGAGTGTGTGATGGGACGGTGTGGAGGGAGATTCACTCTGTGTCTGACCCCGGGATTGTGTGATGGGACGGTCTGGAGGGAGTTTCTCTCTGTGTATGACCCCGGGAGTGTGTGATGGGAGGGTGTGGAGGGAGTCTCACTCTGTGTCTGACCCCGGGAGTGTGTGAGGGGACGGTGAGGAGGGAGATTCTCTCTGTGTATGACCCCGGGAGTGTGTGATGGGAGGGTGTGGAGGGAGTCTCACTCTGTGTCTGACCCCGGGAGTGTGTGATGCGACGGTATGGAGGGAGTCTCTATCTGTACATATTTTCTGTGCATATGACACATGTGTCTTTCAAGACGCTTCCAACCATAGTTAGAAAACACATCGCACACCGCTTCGGCACATAGGCTGCTCCGGAAATGGGACCAAGGAAGAGTGACTCTCTCTCTGCACCGTCCATTACATCCGTCGGAGGTTAGACACAGATTGGGAATACTTTCACAACAGCCTTTCACAAATAACCCCCTGTCCTTTGGAATTGAAGATCTCTCCGAACCGTACGACCACAGCCTCGTCGTGTTAGACAGAGTGAAGCTCGCTCTGCACCGTCCCATCAAATAAACCAGTTGTCAGACATACAGAGATGTTCCCAACAAACCTTCCTAAAGCACATTCCGGGGAACAAACACATAGTGTAGATCCCATAACACAGTCCCAGCACATAGAAACACCAGCGGACAGACACAGAGTGAATCTCCCTCCACCCCGTCCCATCACAGACTCACGGTGCCAGAAGCAGCGTGAATCTCCCATCACACACTCTCAGGGTCAGACTCTGAATGAATCTCCCTCCACACCGACCCGTCACACACCCCCGGGGTGAGACACAGAGTGAATCTCCCTCTATTCCGTCAGATCAGACTTTACGGGGCAGGTAAGAGATTGATGCCTCCTCCCTCCCTCACTACCGCTCTCACTTCTCGATGGACACAGTGAGTCCGGTTTTACGCGCTGCATTTTCAAGTAAGTCTCACTGTCGTCCATCCTGTCGAAAGATCCTCTGCTTCTCTGAGCTCAGTGAGACAAAAATTCACCAGATGAGCAGCTGATAAAGGGTGGGACAGACGGCAGGGGGAGGAAGTACTGGGGAAGAGGGAGATTGAGGGTGTAAGAGGCTTTGGTCTGGACCGACGAGATTGGCTGGAGGGAAAGTAGTGAGAGCGTGGAGAATCACTTGCAGGCTGGAGTGAGGGGAAGGGTAGGGCTTGGCAAAGTGAGACTGGAATACTGGGCAGAGAAAGGAGGGAAGTAGGGAGAGATAGGGGGTATTCCTGTGGAGAAGTTAGGGGAGAGAGTAAGAGCGTGGAGAATCACATGCAGGCTGGAGTGAGGGGAAGGGTAGGGCTTGGCAAAGTGAGACTGGAATAATGGGGTGAGAAAGGGGGGAAGTGGGGAGAGATAGGGGGTATTCCTGTGGAGAAATTAGGGGAGAGAGTGAGAAAAGGGAGGGCGAGCTGACTGGGGAAAGCAGGAGAGAGACAGAGTTAGAGAGAGACGGTCAGGGAGGGGCTAAGGAAGAGAGGGGTGCAGGGAAGGGGCGATTGATGTTGAAGGAAGATGGAATTTGGAGGTACACAGGAAGGGAAGAAAGGAGAGAGAAAGGAACGGAAGAGGGGAATGAATGAGGGATGACGAGTGAACAGGTAGGCAAAGACGGACGGATATATTTTCACACATTCAGAGCCTTAGTTGTGGGAGAGGTTTACAACGAATTCCCCACCCCAACCCCAACCTCCAGCTCATTCCTGGTTTGAGCGTCATTACTCCCATTGCTCAGCTTATCGCCGGGGCCTCAGACCCTCTGTGCGCTGGAAACCACGGTCCCGGGTCAATCCGCAACTCCCTCCGAAGTAAGCGAGCCCCCTCCCTCCGAGAGGACGGCCGTAAAATAGATTGCCATTTTTAGAGAGTGCTGAAAAATAAACGTGACATTTAGACATTGAAGTTTACAGGAAACCACCCCGGTGTCTGAGGCTTGACTCTCTTCACCAATTGGAACATAATGTGGGGGTTGTCAGCATTTCAGAGAAGTATTGAAAGCGTGCGGTTACACTGACTGGGCCGGCATAAAGGCAGGAAAAATAAAAATAGCAGTGACGTCAGCCCAACAGACGGAACTTCAGCAGTTCTCACAGAAACACTCCATCACTTCTGTCTATTCATTTCTCTCTCTGCGCCCGTCACTCTCTCCTCTCTCTCCTCCTGTTTCGCTCCCATTAATGCCTCTACCCGATTCAAATTCGCTTCTCTTTCCAGATCTCTCTTTTTCCCCCACTTCCACTCTCTACTCTGCCTTTCTATCTCACTGCCCTCCTCACTGAGCCTTCTCATTTTGTCTCCCTTCCCGCTCCACCCCACATTCCCACTTCCCACTATCACCCGCTCACATTGAACGTTACTGGACTGAAGTGTGACCGGGCCGTCTGTAGTTTTCCAGGGAAAGCCGCCGCCCACTGGACAGTAGTGATTAGTTACATCCTGCACAGTAAGTAATGTTGTACATTAAAGGAAATGGGGCAGTAGGATAGTAGCTAAGGGAGTAGTTGAGCGATGGGACGCTGAAGGGCCGGTGTGGAGGGAGATTCACTCTGTGTCTGATCCCGGGAGTGTGTGATGGGACGCTGTGGAGTGATATTCTCTCTGTGCCTGACCCTGAGAGTGTGTTATTGGACGGTGTAGAGGGAGATTCACACTGTGTCTGACCCCGGGAGTGTGTTATTGGACGGTGTGGAGAGATATTCACTCTGTGTCTGACCCCGGGAATGTTTGATGTGACGGTTTGGAAGGAGTCTCACTCCGTATATATTTTCTGTGCATCTGACACGTGCGTCTTTCAAGACGCTTCCAGTCATAGTTAGAAAACACATCGCACATCGCTTCGGCACATAGCCTGCTACGGAAATGTGACCGAGGAAGAGTGACTCTCTCTCTCTGCATCTTCCATTACATCCGTCGGAATACAGTCACAGAATGGGAATCCTTTCACACCAGACCTTCACAAATACCCCCTTGTCCTTTGTAATTGAAGTTCTCTCCGAACCGTCCGACCACAGACTCGCCGGGTTAGACAGAGTGAAGCTCGCTCTGCACCGTCCCATCAAATAATCCTGTTGTCAGTCATACAGGGATGTTTCCAACACACCTTCCTAAAGCACATTCCGGGGAACAAACACATAGTGTAAAACACAGTCCCAGCACAAACAAACCCCTGGGGACAGACACAGAGTGAATCTCCCTACTCACCATTCCATCATACTCTCCCGAGGTGAGACACAGAGTGAATCTCCCTCCACACCGTCACATCACACACTCCCGGGGTCAGAAAGAGATTGATGCTTCCTCCCACCCTCACTGCCCCTGTCACTTCTCGATGAATACCGTGAGTCCAGTTTTACACTCTGCATTTTCATGTAAATCTCACTGTATAAGTCCATCCTGTCCAGGATCCTCTGCTTCTCTGTGCTCAGCGAGACAAAAATTCAGCAGATGAGCAGCTGATAATGGGAGGGAGAGACAGCAGGGGGAGGAGGTACTGGGGAAGAGGGAGATTGAGGGTCTGAGAGGCTTTGGTCTGGACCGATGAGATTGGCTGGAGGGAAAGTAGTGAGAGCGTGGAGAATCCCATGCAGGCTGGAGTGAGGGGAAGGGTACGGCTTGGCAAAGTGAGACTGGAATACTGGGGTGAGAAAGGGGGGAAGTAGGGAGAGATAGGGGGTATTCCTGTGGAGAAATTAGGGGAGAGAGTGAGAGCGTGGAGGATCACATGCAGGCTGGAGTGAGGGGAAGGGTAGGGCTTGGCAAAGTGAGACTGGAATACTGGGGTGAGAAAGGGGGGAAGTGGGGAGAGATAGGGGGTATTCCTGTGGAGAAATTAGGGGAGAGAGTGAGAGCGTGGAGAATCACATGCAGGCTGGAGTGAGGGGAAGGGTAGGGCTTGGCAAAGTGAGACTGGAATACTGGGGTGAGAAAGGGGGGATGTAGGGAGAGATAGGAGTATTCCTGTGGAGAAATTAGGGGAGAGAGCGAGAACAGGGAGGGCGAGCTGACTGGGGAAAGCAGGAGAAAGACAGAGAGAGAGAGAGACAGTCAGGGAGGGGCTAAGAAGAGAGGGATGCAGGGAAGGGGCGATTGAGGTTGAAGGAATATGGAATTTGGAGGTACATAGCAAGGGAAGAGAGGAGTGAGAAAGGAATGGAAGTGGGGGAAGGGTGAGGGATGACGAGCAAAGACGGACGGATATATTTTCACACATTCAGAGCCTTTATTGTCTGAGAGGTTTACAACGAATACCCCACCCCAACCCCGACCTCCAGCTGATTCCTGGTTTGAGCGTCATTACTCCCATTGCTCAGCTTATCGCCGGGGCCTCAGACCCTCTGTGCGCTGGAAACCACGGCCCCGGGACAACCCGCAACACCCACCGAAGTAAGCGAGCCCCCTCCCTCCGAGAGGACGTCTGAACAATTGACTGACATTTTTAGACAGAGCAGAAAAAAGATACCTGACATTTAGATATGAAGTTTACAGGAAACCAGCACGGTGTCTGAGGTTTGAATCTCTTCACTCATTGGAACATAAGTTGGGGGTTGTCAGCATTTCAGAGAAGTATTGAAATCGTGCGGCTACACTGACTGGGCCGGCATACAGACAGCAAAAATAAAAATAGCAGCGACGCCAGCCCAGCAGACGGAACTTCAGCAGTTCTCACAGAAACAGTCCATCACTTCTGTCTACCACTTTCTCACTCTGCGTCCGTCACTCTCTCCTCACTATCTTCCTATTTCGCTCCCAAGAATGCCTCTACACGATTCAATTTCGCTTCTCTCTCCAGTTCCTCCATTTCCGCTCTCTAATCTGCCTTTCTGTCTCACTGCCCTCCTCAGTAAGCTTTCTCATTTTGTCTCCCTTCCCGCTCTACCCCACTTTCCCTCTTCCAACTATCACCCGCTCACATTAAACGTTACTGGACTGAAGTGTGACCGGGCCGTCTTTAGTTTTCCAGGGAATGCCGCCGCCCACTGGACAGTAGTGATTAGTTACATCCTGCACAGTAAGTAAAGGCGTATATTAAAGGAAATGGGGCGGTAGGATAGTAGCTTAGGGGGTTGTTGAGCGATGGAACGCTGATGGGACGGTGTGGAGGGAGATGAACTCTGTGTCTGACCCCGGGAGTGTGTGATGGGACGGTATGGAGGGAGATTCACACTGTGTCTGACCCCGGGAGTGTGTGATTGGACGGTGTGGAGGGAGATTCACTCTGTACATATTTTCTGTGCATCTAACGCATGCGTCTTTCAAGACGCTTCCAATCGTAGTTAGAAAACACATCGCACACCGCTTCGGCACATAGGCTGCTCCGGAAATGTGACCAAGGAAGAGTGACTCTCTCTCTGCACCGTCCATTACATCCGTCGGATATCAGACACAGAGTGGGAATACTTTCACAACAGTCTTTCACAAATACCCCCCTGTCCTTTGGAATTGAAGATCTCTCCGAACCGTCCGACCACAACCTCTGTTAGACAGAGTGAAGGTCGCTTTGCATCGTCCCATCAAATAATCCCGTTGTCAGACCTTCCCATCAGACCTTCCTAAAGCACATTCCGGGGAACAAACACATAGTGTAGATCTCGAAACACAGTCCCAGCACAAAAAAACCGCTGGGGACAGACACAGAGTGAATCTCCCTCCACCCTGTCCCATCACAGACTCACGGTGCCAGAAGCAGCGTAAATCTCCTATCACACACTCTCTGGGTCAGACTCTGAGTGAATCTCCCTCCACACCGTCCCGTCACATACCCCCGGAATCAGACACAGAGTGAATCTCCCTCCACACCGTCCCGACACACTCCCCCGGGATCAGACACAGAGTGAATCTCCCTCCACATCGTCCCGTCACACACTCCCGGGGTCAGACTGAGAGTGAATCTCCCTATTCACCATTCCATCATACTCTCCCGAGGTGAGACACAGAGTGAACCTCCCTCCACACCGTCACATCAGACATTACGGGGTCAGAAAGAGGTTGATACCTCCTCCCTCCCTCACTGCCCCTCTCACTTCTCGATGGACACCGTGAGTCCAGTTTTACGCTCTGCATTTTCATGTAAGTCTCACTGTGTAAGTCCATCCTGTCGAGGATCCTCTGCTTCTCTGAGCTCAGCGAGACACAAAATCACCAGAAGAGCAGCTGATAAAGGGAGGGACGGACAGCAGGAGGGGAGGAAGTACTGGGGAAGAGGGAGATTGAGGGTGTAAGAGGCTTTTGTCCGGACAGATGAGATTGGCTGGAGGGAAATTAGAGATGGCGTGGAGAATCGCATGCAAGCTGGAGTGAGGGGAAGGATAGTGCTTGGCAAAGTGAGACGTGGAATTCTGGGGTGAGAAAGGGGGGAAGTAGGGAGAGATAAGTGGTATTCCTGTGGAGAAATTAGGGGAGAGAGTAAGAAAATTGAGGGCGAGCTGACTGGGGAAAGATGGAGAGAGACAGAGGGAGAGAGAGACACGGTCAGGGAGGGGCTAAGGAAGAGAGGGATGCAGGGAAGGGGCGATTGAGGTTGAAGGAATATGGAATTTGGAGGAAGAAATGGGGAGAGAAAGGAAAGGAACAGGGGGAAGGGTGAGGAATGACGAGCAAAGACGGACGGATATATTTTCACACATTCAGAGCCTTTATTGTCTGAAAGGTTTACAACGAATACCCCACCCCAACCCCAACCTCCAGTTGATTCTTGGTTTGAGCGTCATTACTCCCATTGCTCAGCTTATCGCCGGGGCTTCAGACCCTCTGTGCTCTGGAAACCACGGCCCCGGGACAACACGTAACACCCACCGAAGTAAGCGAGCCCCCTCCCTCCGAGAGGACGGCTGAACAATAGATTTACATTTTTAGACAGTGTAGAAAAAAGATACCTGTCATTTAGATATGAAGTTCACAGGAAACCAGCACGTTGCCTGAGGTTTGAATCTCTTCACCCATTGGAACATAAGTTGGGGGTTGTCAGCATTTCAGAGAAGTATTGAAAGCGTGCGGCTACACTGACTGGGCCGGCATACAGACAGCAAAAATAAAAATAGCAGTGAAGCCAATCCAGCAGACGGAACTTCAGCAGTTCTCACAGAAACAGTCCATCACTTCTGTCGATCACTTTCTCTCTCTGCGTCCGTCACTCTCTCCTCACTATCCTCCTATTTCGCTCCCATGAATGCCGGTACCCTATTCAATTTCGCTTCTCTCTCCAGCTCACTCTTTTTTCCTCCATTTCCACTCTTTAATCTGCCTTTTTGTCTCGCTGCCCTCCTCACTAAGCCTTCTCATTTTGTCTCCCTTCCCTCTCTACCCTACTTTCCCTCTTCCCACTATCTCCCGCTCACAGTGAACGTTACCGGACTGAAGTGTGACCGGGCCGTCTATCGTTTTCCAGGGAAAGCCGCCGCCCACTGGACAGTGGTGATTAGATACATCCTGCACAGTAAGTAAAGGGGTATATTAAAGGAAATGGTGCGGTAGGATAGTAGCTTAGGGGGTAGTTGAGCGATGGGACGCTGATGGGACGGTGAGGTGGGAGATTAACTCTGTGCCTGACCCCTGGATTGTGTGATGGGACGGTGTGGAGGGAGTCTCACTCTGTGTCTGACCCCGGGAGTGTGTGATGGGACGGTATGGAGGGAGTCTCAATCTGTATATATTTTCTGTGCATCTGACACATGTGTCTTTCAAGACGCTTCCAACCATAGTTAGAAAACACATCGCACACCGCTTCGGCACATAGGCTGCTCCGGAAATGGGACCAAGGAAGAGTGACTCTCTCTCTGCATCATCCATTACATCCGACGGAAGTTAGACACAGATTGGAAATACTTTCACAACAGTCTTTCACAAATAACCCCCTGTCCTTTGGAATTGAAGATCTCTCCGAACCGTCCGACCACAGCCTCGCCGTGTTAGACAGAGTGAAGCTCGCTCTGCATCGTCCCATCAAATAATCCTGTTGTCAGACATACAGAGATGTTCCCAACACACCTTCCTAAAGCACATTCCGGGGAACAAACACATAGTGCAGATCCCAAAACACAGTCCCAGCACATAGAAACACCAGGGGACCGATACAGAGTGAATCTCCCTCCACCCCGTCCCATCACAGACTCACAGTGCCAGAAGCAGCGTGAATCTCCCATCACACACTCTCACGGTGAGACTCTGAATGAACCTCCCTCCGCACCGTCCCGTCACACACCCCGGGGTCAGTCACAGAGTGAATCTCCCTACTCACCGTTCCATCATACTCTCCCGAGGTGAGACACAGAGTGAATCTCCCTCTACTCCGTCAGATCAGACTTTACGGGGCAGGAAAGAGATTGATGCCTCCTCCCTCCCTCACTACCGCTCACACTTCTCGATGGATACAGTGAGTCCGGTTTTACGCGCTGCATTTTCAAGTAAGTCTCACTGTCGTCCATCCTGTCGAAAGATCCTCTGCTTCTCTGAGCTCAGCGAGACAAAAATTCACCCGATGAGCAGCTGATAAAGGGAGGGACAGACAGCAGGGGGAGGAAGTACTGAGAAAGAGGGAGATTGAGGGTGTAAGAGTCGTGGAGAATCACATGCAGTCTGGAGTGAGGGGAAGGATACGTCTTTGCAAAGTGAGTCGTGGAATACTGGGGTGAGAAAGGGGGGAAGTGGGGAGAGATAGGGGGTATTCCTGTGGAGAAATTAGGAGAGTGAGTAAGAAAAGTGAGGGCGAGCTGACTGGCGAAAGCAGGAGAGAAACAGAGATAGAGAGACACGGTTAGGGAGGGGCTAAGGAAGAGAGGGGTGCAGGGAAGGGGCGATTGATGTTGAAGGAAGATGGAATTTGGAGTTACACAGGAAGGGAAGAAAGGAGAGAGAAAGGAACGGAAGAGGGGAATGAATGAGGGATGACGAGTGAACAGGTAGGCAAAGACGGACGGATATATTTTCACACTTTAGTCTGTAGTTTTCCAGGGAAAGCCGCCGCCCACTGGACAGTAGTGATTAGTTACATCCTGCACAGTCAGTAATGGGGTACATTAAAGGAAATGGGGCGGTAGGATAGTAGCTAAGGGGGTAGTTCTGCGATGGGACGCTGAAGGGCCGCTGTGGAGGGAGATTCACTCTGTGTCTGACTCCGGGAGTGTGTTATTGGACGGTGTGGAGGGAGATTCACACTGTGTCTGACCCCGGGAGTGTGTTATTGGACGGTGTGGAGAGAGATTCACTCTGAGTCTGACCCCGGGAATGTTTGATGGGACGATGTGGAAGGAGATTCGCTCTGTGTCTGAGCCCGGGAGGGTGGGATGGGACGATATGGAGGGAGTCTCACTCTGTGTCTGACCCCGGGAATGTCTGATTGGACGGTGTGGAGGGAGATTCTCTCTGTGTCTGACCCCGGGAGTGTGTAATGGACGGTATGGAGGGAGTCTCAATCTGTATATATTTTCTGTGCATCTGACACATGTGTCTTTCAAGACGCTTCCAACCATAGTTAGAAAACACATCGCACACCGCTTCGGCACATAGGCTGCTCCGGAAATGGGACCAAGGAAGAGTGACTCTCTCTCTGCATCATCCATTACATCCGACGGAAGTTAGACACAGATTGGAAATACTTTCACAACAGTCTTTCACAAATAACCCCCTGTCCTTTGGAATTGAAGATCTCTCCGAACCGTCCGACCACAGCCTCGCCGTGTTAGACAGAGTGAAGCTCGCTCTGCATCGTCCCATCAAATAATCCTGTTGTCAGACATACAGAGATGTTCCCAACACACCTTCCTAAAGCACATTCCGGGGAACAAACACATAGTGCAGATCCCAAAACACAGTCCCAGCACATAGAAACACCAGGGGACCGATACAGAGTGAATCTCCCTCCACCCCGTCCCATCACAGACTCACAGTGCCAGAAGCAGCGTGAATCTCCCATCACACACTCTCACGGTGAGACTCTGAATGAACCTCTCTCCGCACCGTCCCGTCACACACCCCGGGGTCAGTCACAGAGTGAATCTCCCTACTCACCGTTCCATCATACTCTCCCGAGGTGAGACACAGAGTGAATCTCCCTCTACTCCGTCAGATCAGACTTTACGGGGCAGGAAAGAGATTGATGCCTCCTCCCTCCCTCACTACCGCTCACACTTCTCGATGGATACAGTGAGTCCGGTTTTACGCGCTGCATTTTCAAGTAAGTCTCACTGTCGTCCATCCTGTCGAAAGATCCTCTGCTTCTCTGAGCTCAGCGAGACAAAAATTCACCCGATGAGCAGCTGATAAAGGGAGGGACAGACAGCAGGGGGAGGAAGTACTGAGAAAGAGGGAGATTGAGGGTGTAAGAGTCGTGGAGAATCACATGCAGTCTGGAGTGAGGGGAAGGATACGTCTTTGCAAAGTGAGTCGTGGAATACTGGGGTGAGAAAGGGGGGAAGTGGGGAGAGATAGGGGGTATTCCTGTGGAGAAATTAGGAGAGTGAGTAAGAAAAGTGAGGGCGAGCTGACTGGCGAAAGCAGGAGAGAAACAGAGATAGAGAGACACGGTTAGGGAGGGGCTAAGGAAGAGAGGGGTGCAGGGAAGGGGCGATTGATGTTGAAGGAAGATGGAATTTGGAGTTACACAGGAAGGGAAGAAAGGAGAGAGAAAGGAACGGAAGAGGGGAATGAATGAGGGATGACGAGTGAACAGGTAGGCAAAGACGGACGGATATATTTTCACACTTTAGTCTGTAGTTTTCCAGGGAAAGCCGCCGCCCACTGGACAGTAGTGATTAGTTACATCCTGCACAGTCAGTAATGGGGTACATTAAAGGAAATGGGGCGGTAGGATAGTAGCTAAGGGGGTAGTTCTGCGATGGGACGCTGAAGGGCCGCTGTGGAGGGAGATTCACTCTGTGTCTGACTCCGGGAGTGTGTTATTGGACGGTGTGGAGGGAGATTCACACTGTGTCTGACCCCGGGAGTGTGTTATTGGACGGTGTGGAGAGAGATTCACTCTGAGTCTGACCCCGGGAATGTTTGATGGGACGATGTGGAAGGAGATTCGCTCTGTGTCTGAGCCCGGGAGGGTGGGATGGGACGATATGGAGGGAGTCTCACTCTGTGTCTGACCCCGGGAGTGTGTAATGGACGGTATGGAGGGAGTCTCACTCCGTATATATTTTCTGTGCATCTGGCACATGCCACTTTCAAGACGCTTCCAGTCATATTTAGAAAACACATCGCACATCGCTTCGGCACATAGCTTGCTACGGAAATGTGACCGAGGAAGAGTGACTCTCTCTCTCTGCACCTTCCATTACATCCGTCGGAATATAGACACAGAATGGGAATCCTTTCACACCAGACCTTCACAAATACCACCTTGTCCTTTGTAATTGAAGTTTTCTCCGAACCGTCCTGCCACAGACTCGCCGGGTTAGACAGTGAAGCTCGCTCTGCACCGTCCCATCAAATAATCCTGTTGTCAGTCATACAGAGATGTTTCCAACACACCTTCCTAAAGCACATTCCGGGGAACAAACACATAGTGTAGATCCAAAAACACAGTCCCAGCACATACAAACGCCTGGGGACAGGCACAGTGTGAATCTCCCTCCACACCGTCCCGTCACACACTCCCGGGTTCAGATGAACAGTGAATCTCCCTTCACCCCGTCCTATCACACACTCCCGGGGTCAGACATGAGAGAATCTCCCTCCCCGCCGTCCCATCACACACACCCGGGGTCAGACACCGATTGAATCTCCCTCCACACCGTCCCATCACACACTCCAAGGGTCAAGCACAGAGTGAATCTCCCTCCTCAATGTCCCATCACCCACTCTCGAGGTCAGACACAGAGTGAATCTCCTTCCACACCGTCCAATCACACTCTTCCGGTGTGAGACACATAGTGAATCTTTCTCCACATCGTCCGATCACACACTCCCGGGATCACACACAGTGAGAAGCTACCTGCACGCTGTTCCATCACACCCTCCCGGGTATGGGCAGAGAATGATTTTGCGTCCACACTCTCCCAACACAGACTCCCGGGTTCAAACATAGGGAAGTTCCCTCCGCACTTTCCGATTACACAATCTCAGGGTCAGCTCACACCACCGTCTCCCGGGGTGAGACAGAGAGTCCCATCATAGAACCGAGAACATAGAATAGTTCAGCACATTATATTCCCTTCGGCCAATAATGTTGTGCTTCCCTTCAAACCCTGCATCACATATAACCACCCACCTTAGATCCATCCATATACGCGTCTAGCAGTATTTACACTTAACTAGTAAGTCTGCCGCCACCACTGACTCAGGCAGTGCATTCCAAGCACCAAGCACTCTCTGAGTGAAAAACATCCCTCTAATATCGCCCTTGAACTTCCCTCCCGTTACCTTTAAGACATATCCTCTTGTACTGAGCAGTGGTGCCCGGGGGAAGAGGCGCTGGCTATCCAGTCTGTCTATTCCTCTTCATACCTGGTACACCTCTATCATGTCTCCTCTCATCCTCCTTTTCTCCAAAGAGAAAAGACCTAGCTCCCTTAATCTCTAATCATAATGCCTTCTCT
>NW_026781114.1:0-13000 GCF_030144855.1 Hypanus sabinus
CCACGTAAGGGCCAACAAAACTGATACCACCGGATACTCCAGCAAATCCACACATATGGATGATACGAAGTGACTGTCACATATCCGTTGTGCACTGCGTGCCGATGATCAGATCAACCCAACCTTTTGGGCATGGAAGAGTTGCAGCCTATAGCAGTCACACGCTGAAGTTCCAACAGCTTGTCTCCCTCTCCCTCTCCCGCTCCTGCTCCTGCAGCTTGTGTCTGACGTCACAGCCCCGCCTCACTCAGGCACTTAAAGCGACACTCACAGTAAACGAACCGGCGTCTCGTAACACAATGCACCTCTAAAGTCTGACAGCAGACTCGCGAGTGAATCTTCGATGGTGCAGAGTCAGAAACCGAAGATTTGCCAGCCTGAGTCAGGGGCTCCAGAGAGAGATGGGGTCCAGAGGAGGAGGACGAATAAGACGAGCACGATGTGGTTAAAAGTGAAAGATTAGAAACATTTGGAAACTGGTTGATCGAAAAAAAGGTGGTTAATTTCTGCAAAACACAGGTGGAAATCAACAGATAAGGTAGAAATTTTGGAGAGGAATACATAGGAAATGTTTTCTCAGTATTTCCAGCAACTGCAGAATCTCCTATGTTTTATATCTGCATTTTACTTTGGCATTAGATACATGTTGATATTGAGTATATTGCTTATGGGAGCCGCTTTCTGCGTTAAAACAGCTGCAGATTTTTTCGATTCCCACGATAAAAAAAATGAGGTATGGACATTGAACAGGTGCTTGCAGAAATGTCTAATGGCACCGTGATTACCCATAGGGCAATTCGTTCAGAATTTCGCCGGCGCTGAAGCGCCGATGAAATGCGCAGGCGTCAGGCTGAGGACGTCCCTGAGTTTCACGCATGCGCGCAGTGCACAGAAGGCTTTGAAAATGTCGGTTGCAGGTAAGAGCGATTAACCGTGTTTTTATCTTAAATACCGACTTCAGGATAATTCCTCTGAATTTCGGACACCGTGGGCAGCAATCCCGGGACAGTCCTGCCCTCTTCCCTCTCTCTCAGCCCCACGATCCGCACACTGGCCCCGGGGAGCTTCCGGCTGATGCGGGAATGGGAACCGATGGATCTCTCAGACAGAGCTGAGCTCCAGCTATCTAAATGCAAGGATTAGGAACTCGGAGAAAGGGAACAAAATCTTTTACATCACAAGTTGAGAAAATCGCCTTTGTTCTACCTCCAATCACTAACAAGAGAAAATCTGCAGATGCTGGAATTCCAAGCAACGCACACAAAATCCCGGAGGATATCAGCATTAGGACTCTTTTCCACAGATGCTGCCTGGCCTGCTGAGCTCCTCCAGTATTTTATGTGTGTTGCTGCCTTTACCTCCTCTTGCTCTGGACTTTTCTACCGGTGAGAACATGTTTTGTCCCATTCTCTCTGGGTACATAATGATATCAAACACCTTTGCCCTGGGCAACAGGTAACTTTCACATCACAAATGTGCCTGATTCCAGTGAGACAGACTACTGCCCTTCCCTTCATATTCATTGGGATTTCATTCACTGAGTTCACCACCGTCAGTCATTGGGGACGGGTTCAGGGGGAATATATATGTAGAACACAGAAACTAGTGATGCCTGTTTGCATTTTGGTGATGCAAAAGTTGCTGGAGAATTTGCAAGTGGGAAGAAGTGGAGTGATATTTGGAAATCTGACTTCTTAAAGCGTAATTTAGCAAGCAAACCACATATGGACAATGTGCAAAAGCTTTGGTGAGAAACTCCTGCATTTCCTGTTACAGGCCTGCTACATAGGTTGTGTGAGAGTGCAGATGAACTCGATCAAACCCAGAGGAGATTAAAGTTCCTATTGACAGTGATTTGCTAGCTGTCACTGGGTAAAAAATACACAGTCCCAAGATTTATTTGCACACTGGTTATTACAAATTAGAGGGGTATTGGAGGGAAGGAGGGGAGACCTGCAGTGTCCCTGATGCCCTCCCCTACAAGATGTGCATCCAGCTGCAACTTGTAACCCTGCACTTCAATGAGCTGCTTGAAATGGGTGAATTCCATATCATCCAGCAGTTGGAGGGGGTGATAGATATGACATGAAGGGAGGTGAGCTACTCCCAAGGTGCAGGACACAGGAAACTGGGTGAGTCAGGAAGGGGAATGAGGTTAAATAGGCATCGCAGAGTACTCTTGTGGCCATTTCACACAACAACAGGTGGACCACTTCAGAAGCTGTGGGGGGAATTACCTGGCAGAGGAAAGTCAAAAGACTGATAGGGGATTCGTTAGTTAGAGGAACAGAACAAGAGGGGACGAATATCCTAGTGGTAAGACTTGCTAGTGGTAGTGAGCAGGGGAGGGGGTGATGTGGTTAAAATAAGTTGTAGGGGGAATGGGAGCCAGAATGACAGAACAGATAGTGGAGAGGGTGAATTGAATTGACTTTATTAGATACATATTTCATAAACATGAGGAGTAGAAATATTTACCTTACATCATCTAAATGTGCAATGTGTAATTTATAGTAATTTATAATAGATAGTTTGTACATAGGACAGTCAATATAACATCGAAATGCAATTGTATCAGCATGAATTAATCAGTCTGATGGCCTGGTAGAAGATGATGTCCCGAAGCCTGTTGGCCCTTTTGCTGTGGTACCGTGTCCTGGATGATAGCAGCAGGAACAGTTTGTGGTTCTGGTGAATTGGGCCTTTTTGTTGCTGATATTCGTTGGGCCCTTTTTACACACCTGTACTGAATCGTGGAAAGTAGATTGTGCAATGTATAATTTCCTTGTTTATATTTAGAGACATTTTTTGGTGTATAAAATGATGAGGGGTATTGAGCATGTGAGTGGCCAGAGGAGTGTTTTTTCCCCCAGGGTTGAAATGGTTAATGCCGAGTTTCCACACTCCCAAAGACCCTTTGTCCATCTCCTGAGTTAAGAGAGATGGAAAAATATTTAAGATCTCCCCCATCTGCTTTGGTTCCACACGTGGATTGCCATTCCGGTCTTCCAGAGGACCAACTTTGTGCCTTGCAATCCTTTTGTTCTTAATCTATCACTAGAATCCCTGAGGATTATCCTTCACCTTTTCTGTGTCAGCAACCTCATGCCATCTTTTAGCCATCCTGATTGATTTCTTATGTGTTCTCTTGCATTTCTTATACTCCATAAGAAACTGACTGCCTATCCCTGTTATGCAATTCCATTTTGTGCTTTACCAGGGTCTCAATATCTCGTGCAATCCAAGTTTCCCTACAGTTTCTATCTTTACCTTTTATTCTGACATACCCGCTTACTACTTTCAAAATTTTGCTTTGAAGCCTCCCATTTACCAAGCACACCTTTGCCATAAAGCAGCCTGTCCCAATCCACAGTTGCCAGGTCCTAGTGTTGATTCTAGGTGTTGATCCATGCACTGAACTCATCCACCTTTCCTGCACTGCTCCCTGTATTGAAATATACAGGGCTCAGCATATTCACTGCACCATGCTCAACTTTTTCATTCCTGAAATTTGTCTGAGGCCTGAACAACATCTTTCTCCACAACCCCACCACCATCTGTTCTGTTATTCAGGCTCCCATTCCCCCTGCAACTTTAGTTTAACACTCCTTACCCCCACCTCCCTCCATGCAGATCTATCACCTCTTTGGCTTTCCTCTCCCAGATCAATAAAAAGGAGGTGCATACCAGGTACAGGCAGATAGGAGCAAATGGGGTACTTATGAAATACAGGAAATTCAAGTGAACACTTATGAAAGAAATAAAAGAAGGCATGAGGTTGCCCCAGCAGACAAGGTGAAGGAGAATCCTCAGGGATTCTGCAGATATGTTAAGAGCAAAAAAGATTGCAAGGGAAAAAAAATTAATCCTCTGGAAGATCAAAATGGTAATCCACATGAAGGATAGCCTAGACTTGGGGAGATTTTTTTTGCATCCGTATTTACTCAAGAGATGAACACAGAGTCTATAGAAGTGAGGCAAAGCCGCATTAACTTCATGGACCCTGTACAGATTACAGAGGTGGAGGGGTTTGCTGTCTTGAGGCAAATTAGTGTGGATCAATCCCCAGGGCCTGACAAGTTGTTCACTTGGACCCTGCGGAAGACAAGTGCAGAAATTATTGGGGTCCAAGCACAGATATTTAAATCATCCTTAGTGACAGGTGAGGTACTGGAGGATTGGAGGACAGACAATGTTGTTCTGCTGTTCAAGAAAGGCTGTAAAATAAACTAGGAAGTTATCCATTGGTGAGCTTGACATCAGAACTGGGAAAGTTATTGGAATGTGGGTGCAGGAACCAAGTATATACTGTAAGTATTTGGATAGATGTGGACTGATAAAGGATAGACAGTATGGCTCTAGCCAATCTTTCAGAGTCTCTCGAGGAAGTTATCAGGGAAGTGGATGAAGGCAAGGCAGTAGATGTTGTCTACATGGACTTTAGCAAGGCACTTGATAAAGTCTCATATGGGAGGTTTGTCAAGAAGGTTCAGTCACTCAGCATTCTAGATGAGACAGTAGATTGGATGAGACACTGTCTTTGGGAGAAGCCACAGTGTAGTAGCAGATGGTTGCCTCTATAACTGTAATCCTGTGATTAGTTGTGTGCCAAAGGGATCAGTGCTGGATCTGTTGTTGTTTGTCATCTATATCTGTAATCTGGATGATAGTGTGGTTAACTGGATCAGAAAATTTGTGGATGACAACAAGACTGGGGGTTTAGCAGCTGCAAGAAGACTTTCATGGCTTGCAGTGTGATCTGGGCCAGGTGGGAAAATGGTTTGAGAAATGGAAAATGGAATTTAATGCAGACCAGTGTGAGTCGTGGCACTTTGGTCTGACCTACCAAGGGAGGTCTTTCACAGTGACTGATCGGGCACGGAGGAGTGTTGTAGAAGAAAGGGACCTGGGAATACAAGTCCTTAATTCACTGAAAGTGGTATCACAGTTAGATAGGGATGGAAGGAAATATTTTAGCCCATTGCCCTTCATGAACCCCAGTAGTGACAACAATAGATGGATGTTATGTTGACTTGTAGAAGACATTGGTGAGGCCTTATTTGGAGTATTATGTGCAGTTTTGGTCACCTACCTACAGGAAAGATGTAAAAGAAGTTCAGAGATTTCAGAGAAAATACACAAGGATGTTGCCATGTCTGGAGGACTTGGATTATAAGGAAAGATTGAACAAATCAGGGCATTATTCTTGGGAATGTAGAAGATTGAGGGGAGATTTGATTGTGATAGAGAGGCACACATAGTGTTAATGCAAGCTGGCTTTCTCCACTGAGATTGGGTGGGACTACAACCAGAGGCCATGGGTTATGGGTGAAAGGTGAAATGTTAAGGGGAGCATGAGAGGAACTTCTTCACATAGAGGGTCATCCGGCTGTGGAATGAGCAGCCAGCACAAGTGGTGCATGCGAGCTCGATTTTAACGTTTAAGAGGTTTGTGTAGATACCTGGATGGTAGGGGTGTGGGAGTGGGCTGTTTAAATAGTTCAGCACAAACTAGATGGCCCAAAGGGCCTGTTTCTGTATTGAAATTTTCTATGATTGCGACAAGAACCTGAAATAATACAAAAATTCACTCTAAGTCCTTTTAACAGATGTGCGGCCAACCAGTCATTTCAGCAGGAATTTTTTAAATGGCGTTAAAATTGTGGCATTTTGTTAATAATACACAAGAGAAGATCCCAGCTGCATGTCAAGAAAGACAATTTGCATGAGAGTGTTTCAGTCACTGTGGGACAAGGAACACGTGCCGCTCAGCAGGAGCCAGGAATAATACCAATGGAGGGAGTCAAAATGAGCCAGGTCACAGATTGGAGACGACAGAAATGCTCCATTGTTATTGAGACAGGAAGAGTATCAGGGAATTGATGGTCATTCCAGGTTCCAGCACTCTACCCAGTCAGGAGATGATTTCTCTGTCCAACTTAGGGTGAACCTCACTGTAACCGTGTGATACCAGATCAAACCTTGGCAACTCAAGTAATCTCATCTGAAATGTTGTCCTAAACCAGGGGTCGGCAACGTTTACCACTAAAAGAGCCAATATGGACCCATTTCCCACAGAAAAGAAAACACGGGGAGCCACAAAATGAAATAACACTGCATACAACCGGTTTTTTTTTGCCTTTATGCTATGTATAAACAAACTATAATGTGTTGCATTTTTGAAATTGATGAACTCCTGCAGAGAAAACGAAATTACATTTCTGCATGCAACAAAAACATTTTGAACTCCGAAAAAAAGACGTTGGGTTGAAGGTTACTACATAGTTAGCCTACCTTGGATCGAAGAATTAAAAGAATGCGCGCACTGGCGGGTGTCAGGCATTGGCAGTTGTGATGTATATTAATAGCGATAAAAAACACGTTGTAGCGGTGTAGCACTACACGCAGCGCTAAAATAAAGACTGCAGTCAAAGGTAACTTTATTCGAACTAAACAGCCTTGCTTTAAAGCCTCGCTCAACCCGTCCCCGTGGGCGCGGATGCTCCAAAAGACACGTACTCACAAACCCCCGTAGGCTATCTCCCTTAGTCGGAACGGTGGCTAATTGTGAGCCGGATCGGATGTGCCAGGAAACGGTGTCTCCGCAAAGTTTTCATATTGTACAAGATCACCATAATCTTCAAATTTCGAATTACATTTCAAAAGCTAACAAACCACGGGGAGCCGCATCACAGAGATCAAAGAGCCGCATGTGGCTCTGGAGCCGCAGGTTGCCGACCTCTGTCCTAAACCCATTGATGGATTTTGTAAATTTTTTTACAGGTTAAAAATGAGAAGGAATTCATCTCCAGGAAGCTCAAAAACGACACGCCAGTTTTGTTGTCTCTGCCTAGATACTTAAGAAGTGGAGCAAGGGATCCAATTGTCCACCCTTCCTGCTCAGACTGTGGGGAGGAATTCACTCGGTGATTTTGACCAACTGGCATGCCCATCATTTTACACAGGAAAAAGGACATTCACCTGCCCAGACAGTGGGAATGGATTCACTCGGTCATCTCAACTAAAGGTACATCAGCAAGTTCACACTGGACAAGGCCATTCACCTGTTCTGTGTGTGAGAAGGGGTTCAGTCGGTCATCCCACCTGTGGACACACCAATCAGTTCACACTGGGCAGAGGCTGGTCTTCTGCTGAACTTCTGGGTAAGGATTCACTCTGTCATCTGACCTAATGGCTCACCAGCGAGTTCACACTGGGGAGCGGCCGTTCACCTGCTCAGTCTGTGGGAAAGGATTCACACTGTCATCCCGCCTACTGGTACATCAGCAAATTCACACTGAGGAGAAGCCGTTCACCTGCTCAGTCTGTGAGAAGAGATTTACTCAGTTATCCAACCTACAGAGTCACCAGCGAGTTCACACTGGGGAGAAGCCATTCACCTGCTCAGTCTGTGGGAAAGGATTCACTCTGTCATCCACCCTACAGAGTCACCAGCGAGTTCACACTGGGGAGAAGCCTTTCACCTGCTCAGTCTGTGGGAAAGGATTCACTCTGTCATCCAACCTACAGAGACACCAGCGAGTTCACACTGAGGTGAAGCCATTCACCTGCTCAGTCTGTGGGAAAGGATTCACTCAGTCATCCAACCTACAGAGACACCAGCGAGTTCACACTGAGGTGAAGCCATTCACCTGCTCAGTCTGTGGGAAAGGATTCACTGTGTCATCCATCCTACTGGTACATCAGCGAATTCACACTGGGGAGAAGCTGTTCACCTGCTCAGACTGTGGGAAGAGATTCACTGACTCTTCCACCCTACGGAGACACCAGCGAGTTCACACTGGGGAAAAGCCGTTCACCTGCTCAGAATGTGGGAAGCGATTCACTCGGTCACCCAACCTACGGCGTCACCAGCGAGTTCACACTGGGGAGATGCCGTTCACCTGCTCAGTGTGTGGGAAAGGATTCACTGACTCTTCCACCCTGCAGAGACACCAGCGACTTCACACTGGGGAGAAGCCGTTCACCTGCTTATTCTGTCGGAAGAGATTCACTCAGTCATCCACCCTACAGAGTCATCAGCGAGTTCACACTAGAGAGAGGCTCAGAATGTGGGAAAGGATTCACTCAGTCATCCCACCTCTTGGCACACCAGTCAGTTCACAGTAAGGAGAGGCCATTGTTATGAATCCTTTGGTTTTGTTTGCTGTAGACTGTCATTTTAAGAGAGAGAGAGAGAGAAATTAAGAAAGTGAATCAGTCTGACTTGCAGCTTGTTTACATCGCTCGCAGCTTGTTTAGTTTTAACTGAGGACACAGACACTCAGAGTCAGACGGAGACAAAGGAGGAAAAATGGAAGGATCAAAACCAGGGAACTAGTAGCCAAGGATCACTGTTTGGAACTTTCCTTCGCTCACAAGGGTGGGCTAATTATCGATTCACCGTACATCGAATGTGTGGTTGTCACCTCATTTGATCCACAGGAGTGGATCTGATTTGGGATATCCTGTGGAGACGACTTATGTGTTAAGCCTTGCCTGGCTGTGGCGTGGTCATTCATTTGATGATACCACTTATGACAATTCACTTTAGGTGATAATTCGTATGTACATTTGTAAAGATGATGGATAAAATCTAGAGCGACTGTTCTCTCTTTTTACCACCATGGAACCTGTGGAATACAACATAATTGCCTTCTCTCAACATTTACCCTGGATTACAAAAATATCTCTCTCACATCACCTATTCTGTGAATTAATTGAACTTTAATACTTTAACATCTCCAGACTCCAAGCCTTGTTTCCCCTGAGCTCAGAAGTTTGGGAGTTATATTTACACACATACATACACATAACACTCATGAGGAAATCTGCAGATGCTGGAAATACAAACACAAAAAAAATGCTGATAGAACACAGCAGGCCAGGCAACATCTATAGGGAGAAGCACTGTCGACGTTGTGGGCCGAGACCCTTCGACAGTACTAACTGAAATATAGTAAGAGATTTGAAAGTAATGAGGGGAGGGTGAAATGCAAATGATAGGAGAAGACCTGAGGGGGTGGGGGTGAAGCTGAGAGCTGGAAAGGTGATTGGCGAAAGTGATACAGAGCTGGTGAAGGGAAAGGATCATGGGAAGGGAGGCCTTGGGAGAAAGAAAAGGGTGGGGGTGTAAGTACCAGAGTGAGGGGGAGAACAGGTAAACAACTAAATATGTCAGGGATGGGGTAAGAAGGGGAGGACGGGCATTAACAGAAGTTAGAGAAGTCAGTGTTCATGCCATCATGTTGGAGGCTACTCGGCCGGTATATAAGGTGTTGTTCCTCCAACCTGAGTTTGGATTCATTTTGACAATAGAGGAGGCCATGGATAGACATATCAGCATGGGAATGGGATGTGGAATTAAAATGTGTGGCCACTGGGAGTAGTCTTTTGCTGTTGGTTCATTTCTAAAGCATTATGGTTTGTAACAAAATGGGGCTGTGTCTGGGATATGACAAATTTAAGGATTGATTAATTATCAATTTCATTGGGGAAATCCCTTTTGATTTACTTGTGTGTGGAAAACCAGCAGCAATGGATGTTGATAGATATCTGGAAGTGTGAACCTCTCAGGCATTAGAGGACACCAGAAAGATTGAGTTGTTGAGTATTGCTAGAACGTTAATACTTGCTAAGGTGAAATTGACAATGAGGAGGGCACAGATGCAGAAGATAATAGCTGAGCATTATGTATCTGAGGATGTGTTTAAAGTGAAGGAGTTGGAGGTGTTTCCTGAATGTAAACCTCGTGAGCTTGAGCTCCAATAGAAGTTAGAAATATTAAAGATGGAGGCTCCGGAAAGGCAGATGCAGTTTTAGGCTAAAGAGGCAGAAAAGCAGACAGAAAATTCTCTTACAAAGTGTACTTAAGGGGAAGGCTTAGCAACCCTATTCTGCTTTGACAGTTGCTGAAGCAGCTTATTATTTACTTATTTATGCTGCCCCAATCATCGCCACTGGGCTATAAATGTGCAGGAGCTGTGTGTGGTTCAGTGTTTTGCTCAAGGACACACAAGCTGCCTCGGCTGAGGCTCGAACTCATGACCTTCAGATCGCTAGTTCAACACCTTAACCACATGGCCACGCATTATGACCACATATTATGACGTAGTGAAACAGGCTGTGCTCAAAGCTTACGAGTTGGTCCCAGAAGCAGACAGGCAAAAGTTTAGAAATTTGAAGAAATCTGTGAACCAGATATACGGAATTTGCTTATGAGAAATTTGTGTCTATTGACCACTGGTGCACATCTGAACATGTAAATGATGATTTTAACAGCTTGAGAGATTTGGTTTTAATTGAAGAATTCCAAAGGTGCGTCCCTGATGACATAAAGACGTATTTAGATGGAAATGATGCTGCCACTCCGCAGGAATCTGCTGGATTAGCAGATCAGTTTGCTTTAATTCATGAAGTTATGTTTACCCTGAATAAGAGTTTCCAAAAGGCACTTGTCAAGTTGTGGGTAAACCTAATGAGCTCACCCCAGTGGCCTGTACCTGCATTCGGTGAACCCTTTTCCAAAGTTATAGTGGATTGTGTTGGCCCATTGCCAAAGTCTAAAGCTGGCCATCAGTATCTGCTAACTATTATGTGTACTACATCCAGATTCCCAGAGGCAATGCCTCTCAGAAATATTAAAGCTAAAACTGTGGTGAAGGCTCTTACCAAGATTTTCACTTTATTCGATTTGTCTAAAGAAATACAGTCTGATCAAGGATGTATTTGTATATCTGCATTATTCAAGCAGGTAGTTTATGAATTGGGAGCAAAACAGATTGCATCATTTGCATACCATCCGGAACCAGAAGGGGCTTTAGAAAGATTTCATTCTACCCTCAAAACAATGATTAAGACATATTGTGTTGAAAATGGAAAAGACTGGGATGAAGGGATACTTTTGCTTTTGTCCAGATGAAGGAATACATTTGATTTTGTCCACAGAAAGAGAGTCAGTACAGGAATCACTGGGCTTTACTCCATTTGAACTTGTATTTGGTCGCAGAGTGACCTTTGACCTTGTTAAAAGGAACCGTGGATTGATGGGGATGTACATGTTAACTCGTTAGACTATGTTTTGAAGTTCAAAAATAAACTACACCAAGCCTGTAGTCTAGCGAGACAAAACTTAAAGATTTCTCAAAACAAAATGAAGTGTTGGTTTGATAACAGGGCTCGCGAAAGAAAATACCAGGTGGGAGATAAGGTGCTTGCCTTATGTTGACGAATCCACTTCAGGCGAAATTCAATAGACCGTATGAGATAGTCTCTCAAATTAATAATGTGAATTCTGTTATTAAAACACCCGACTGACGTAAACTAACACAGGTGGTGCACATAAATATGATAAAGCCTTTTTTGACAAGCAGGCACCATCTGTGAGTATTGTTGTCAAAACAAATGAATCTGGTAACCCTGAGAATGAAACAATTGACTCGTCTGAGACTTTTCACAAGCCAAACATGGTCCCAGTTAGGCTAATGAACTCGGTTGTTCTAGAAAACATTGATAACGAGTTGGCTCATCTGCAGCCAAAGCAACAACAACAGCTGAAGGAATTAATTCTGAAGTACAAAGATTTATTTCCCGATGTTCCCAAGCAAACCACGGTCGCAGTACATGATGTAGATGTTGGTCAAGCCAAACCGATTAAACAACACCCACTTCGCATGAACGTCGAAAAGTGTAAATTGGCTGACCAGGGAATTGAGTATATGCTGGAGAATGGTATTATTAGGCCTTCAAAATGAGATTGGAGTCACTCTGCATTATTATGCCCAAACATGATGGTAGTGTTAGATTGTGCACTGATTGTAGAAAGGTAAATGCAGTAACAAAAACTGATGCCTATCCTATCCCTAGGGTGGATGATTGCATCGATAAGGTTGGAATAGCTAATATCTTACAAAGATTGATCTGTTGAAAGGGTATTGGTGTGTTCCATTGACGGACAGAGGTAGAGACATTTCTGTGTTTGTGACACCTTCTGGGTTGTATGAATACAATGTTTTGCCTTTTGGAAGGAAAAAATACTCCATGAACATCCCAGAGAATGATTTATTTTGTAATTCGAGGGTTAGAACACACAGATACCTATATTGATGACTTAGTTACAGGGAGTGGCACTTGGGAAGAGCATATCTCTGCAGTAGAAAAGCTATTTGACAGGCTTTCCCAGGCCAGCCTTACAGTTAACTTGGCTAAGAGTGAATTTGGCCATGCCAGTATGACCTGTCTTGGCTTTGTTGTCGGTCAAAGCAAGTTGGCTCCTGTTCGGGCAAAAGTCCAGACAATTTCTCAAGTTCCTATTCTGACTGCTAAGAAGGCTCTTAGAAGGTTTCTGGGAATGGATGGATATTACCGTAAGAACTCTGCTGCTATCACTCTTCCTCTGACCAATCTCCTGAAGAAGGGTGAAAAGTTTGTTTGGACCGAGCCTTGTCAGAAGGCATTTGATTGATTGTTATCGGTATTTCAGATTAGGACAATCAATGTAGTGTTGTCAGCAAATTTAAATAGCAGATTGGAGCTGTGGGTGGCAACACAAGTCATGGGTGCACAGAGAGTAAAGGAGGGCGCCAAAGAGACAACTCTGTGGGGTATGTGTGCTGATGGTCAGAGAGACAGAGGAGAGGGAGCCCACTCTTACCACCTGCCGGCGATCTGACAGGAAGTCCAGGATCCAGCTACACAAGGCAGGGTGAAGGCCGAGGTCTCTGAGCTTCTTGTCGATACTTCACGCCTTCGTCTGGCTACTGCTCTGCCCATGACTGCAAGGAACTGCAGAGAACTTTGGAGAGCAGAGAGCATCAGAGAAACAAGCCTCCCCTCCATGGACTCCTACACTTCCCCTCCCTCGGAAAAGCAGGTCATGTACTCAAATAACCTCATTACCTGGACATTCTTGCTGCAAATTTGCTCCCACATTGGCGGAGAGATACAAAAGCCTTAAAGTGCGTAACAGCACGCTGAAGGACGGCTTCCTGTCTGTGGTTAT
>NW_026781115.1:0-13000 GCF_030144855.1 Hypanus sabinus
ACTCACCTTCTCTGTAAACCCTCCCTGCCCTACACACATGCCCGTCACTGTAACCCTCTCATCCCTACACCCCTCCCCAGCTCTGTACCCCTCTCGTCCCTAAACCCCTCCACATCTGTGTAACTCTCTCCAGCCCCTACACCCCTCCCCATCTCTGTAACCCTCTCCAGTCCCAAAACGGCTCACCATCACTGTAACCCTCTCCAGCCCCTACACCCCTCCCCATCTCTGTAACCCTCTCCAGTCCCTACAACCCACCCCATCTCCGTTACTCTCTAGCCCCTACACCCCTCCCCCATCTCAGTAACACCTCTCCACTCCCGACACCCCTCCCCATCTCTGTAACTCTCCAGTCCCTACAGCCCTCCCCCATCTCTGTAACTCTCAAGCCCCTACAGCCCTCTCCATCACTGTATCTCTCCAGCCCCTACACCCCTCCCCATCTCTGTAACCCTCTCATCCCTACACCCCCTCCCCATTTCTGTATCCCTCTCGTCCCTAAACCCCTCCACATCTGTGTAACTGTCTCCAGCCCCTACAACCCTCCCCATCTCTGTAACCCTCTCCAGTCCCAACACGCTTCACCATCACTGTAACCCTCTCCAGTCCCTACACCTCTCCCCATCTCTGTAATCCACTCCAGTCCCTAAACCCCACCCCCTCTGTAACCCCTCTCCAGTCCCTACACAACTCCCCATCTCTGTAACCCTCTCCAGTCCCTACACCCCTTCCCATCTCTGTAACCCCTCTCCAGTGCCTACACCTCTCCCCATCTCTGTAACCCTCTCCAGCCCCTATACTCCTCCCAGTCTCTATAACTCCACCCTCCCTACACCCCTCTGCATCTCTGTAACCCCCTCCCTCCCCCATATGCCTCCGATCTCTGAAAACCCCTCCCTGCCCTACACATATCCCCATCTCTGTAACGCTCTCCAGCCCCTACACTCCTCCCCATCTCTGTAACCCTCTCCAGACACTACACCCCTCCCGATCACTGTAACCCTCTCCAGTCCCTACACCCCTCCCAGTCTCTGTAACCCTCTCCAGTCCCTAAACCCCTCCACATCTCTGTAACCCCTCTCCAGTCCCTACACCACTTCCCATCTCTGTAACCCTCTCCAGTGCCTACACCTCTCCCCATCTCTGTAACCCTCTCCAGCCCCTATACTCCTCCCAGTCTCTATAACTCCACCCTCCCTACACCCCTACGCTGCTCTGTAACCCCCCTCCCTCCCCCCATACGCCTCCCCGATCTCTGTAAACCCCTCCCTGCCCTACACACATCCCCATCTCTGTAACCCTCTCCAGCCCCTACACTCCTCCCCATCTCTGTAACCCTCACCAGATCCGACACCCCTCCCCATCTCTGTAACTCTCTCCAGCCCCTACACCCCTCCCCATCCCTGTAACCCTCCCCAGTCCCTACACCCCTCCCCATCTCCATAACTCTCCAGTCCCTACACCCCTATCCATCTCTGTAACCCTACAGCCCCTACACTCCTCCCCATCTCTGTAACCCTCTCCAGTCCCTACACCCCTCCAGTCTCTGTAACCCTCTCCAGTCCCTAAACCCCTCCACATCTGTGTAACCCTCTCCAGCCCCTACAGCCCTCCCCATCTCTAAAAACCCTTCCCTGCCCTACACCCCTCCGCATCACTGTTACCCTCTCCAGTCCCTAAACCCCTCCCCATCCCTGTAACCCTCTCCAGTCCCTACAACCCTCCCAATCTCTGTAATCCACTCCAGTCCCTACACCCCTCCCCATCTCTGTAACACTCTCCAGACCCTACACGACTCACCTTCTCTGTAAACCCTCCCTGCCCTACACACATGCCCGTCACTGTAAACCCTCTCATCCCTACACACCCCTCCCCCAGCTCTGTAACCACTCTCGTCCCTAAACCCCCTCCACATCTGTGTAACTCTCTCCAGCCCCTACACCCCTCCCCATCTCTGTAACCCTCTCCAGTCCCAACACGGCTCACCATCACTGTAACCCTCTCCATTCCCTACACCTCTCCCCATCTCTGTAATCCACTCCAGTCCCTAAACCCGACCCCCTCTGTAACCCTCTCCAGTCCCTACACTCCTCCCCATCTCTGTAACCCTCTCCAGACACTACACCCCTCCCCATCTCTGTAACTCTCTCCAGCCCCTACACCCCTCCCCATCTCAGTAACCCTCTCCAGTCCCTACACCCCTCCCCATCTCTGTAACCCTCTCCAGTCCCTACACCCCTCCCCAGTCTCTGTAACCCTCTCCAGTCCCTAAACCCCTCCTCATCTGTGTAACCCTCTCCAGCACCTACAGCCCTCCCCATCTCTAAAAACCCTTCCCTGCCCTACAACCGTCCGCATCACTGTTACCCTCTCTAGTCCCTAAACCCCTCCCCATCCCTGTAACCCTCTCCAGTCCCTACAACCCTCCCGATCTCTGTAATCCACTCCAGTCCCTACACCCCCCCCCATCTCTGTAACACTCTCCAGACCCTACACGACTCACCTTCTCTGTAAACCCTCCCTGCCCTACACACATGCCCTTCACTGTAACCCTCTCATCCCTACACCCCTCCCCATCTCTGTAACCCTCTCCAGTCCCAACACGGTCTCACCATCACTGTAACCCTCTCCAGTCCCTACACCTCTCCCCATCTCTGTAATCCACTCCAGTCCCTAAACCCGACCCCCTCTGTAACCCTCTCCAGTCCCTACACAACTCCCCATCTCTGTAACTCTCCAGTCCCTACACCCCTCCCCATCTCTGTAACTCTCCAGTCCCTACACCACCCCCATCTCTGTAACCTCTCCAGACCCTACACCCCCTCCCCGTCTCTGTAACTCTCTCCAGCCCCTACACCCCTCCCCATCTCAGTAACCCTCTCCAGTCCCTACACCCCTCCCCATCTCTGTATCTCTCCAGCCCCTACACCCCTCCCCATCTCAGTAACCCTCTCCAGTCCCTACACCCCTCCCCATCTCTGTAACTCTCCAGTCCCTACACACCTCCCCATCTCTGTAACTCTCCAGTCCTACACCCCTCTCCATCTCTGTAACCCACTCCAGCCTTTATACTCCTCCCCGTCTCTGCAATCCTCTCCTGCCCCTACACCCCTCCCCATCTCAGTAACCCTCTCCACTCCCGACACCCCTCCCCATCTCTGTAACTCTCCAGTCCCTACAGCCCTCCCCATCTCTGTAATCTCAAGTCCCTACACGCCTCTCCATCTCTGTATCTCTCCATCCCCTACACCCCTCCCCATCTCAGTAACCCGCTCCACTCCCGACATCCCTCCCCATCTCTGTAACTCCCCAGTCCCTACAGCCCTCCCCATCTCTGTAACTCTCCAGTCCCTACACGCATCTCCATCTCAGTATCTCTGCATACCCTACACCCCTCCCCATCTCAGTAACCCTCTCCAGTCCCTACACCCCTCCCCATCTCTGTAACTCTCCAGTCCCCTACACCACCCCCATCTCTGTAACCCTCTCCAGACCCTACACCCCTCCCCGTCTCTGTAACTCTCTCCAGCCCCTACACCCCTCCCCATCTCTGTATCTCTCCAGCCCCTACACCCCTCCCCATCTCAGTAACCCTCTCCAGTCCCTACACCCCTCCCCATCTCTGTAACTCTCCAGTCCCTACACACCTCCCCATCTCTGTAACTCTCCAGTCCCTACACCCCTCTCCATCTCTGTAACCCACTCCAGCCTTTATACTCCTCCCCGTCTCTGCAATCCTCTCCTGCCCCTATACTCCTCCCAGTCTCTATAACTCCACCCTCCCTACACCCCTCCGCTTCTCTGTAACCCCCTCCCTCCCCCATACGCCTCCCGATCTCTGTAAACCCCTCCCTGCCCTACACACATCCCCATCTCTGTAACCCTCTCCAGCCCCTACACTCCTCCCCATCTCTGTAACCCTCTCCAGACACTACACCCCTCCCCATCTCTGTAACTCTCTCCAGCCCCTACACCCCTCCCCATCTCAGTAACCCTCTCCAGTCCCTACACCCCTCCCCATCTCTGTAACCCTCTCCAGTCCCTACACCCCTCCCAGTCTCTGTAACCCTCTCCAGTCCCTAAACCCCTCCACATCTGTGCAACCCTCTCCAGCCCCTACAGCCCTCCCCATCTCAAAAAACCCTTCCCTGCCCTACACCCCTCCGCATCACTGTTTCCCTCTCCAGTCCCTAAACCCCTCCCCATCCCTGTAACCCTCTCCAGTCCCTATAACCCTCCCGATCTCTGTAATCCACTCCAGTCCCTACACCCCTCCCCATCTCTGTAACACTCTCCAGACCCTACACGACTCACCTTCTCCGTAAACCCTCCCTACCCTACACACATGCCCGTCACTGTAACCCTCTCATCCCTACACCCCTCCCCAGCTCTGTACCCCTCTCGTCCCTAAACCCCTCCACATCTGTGTAACTCTCTCCAGCCCCTACACCCCTCCCCATCTCTGTAACCCTCTCCAGTCCCAACACGGCTCACAATCACTGTAACCCTCTCCAGTCCCTACACCTCTCCCCATTTCTGTAATCCACTCCAGTCCCTAAACCCGACCCCCTCTGTAACCCTCTCCAGTAACTACGCAACTCCCCATCTCTGTAACCCTCTCCAGTCCCTAAACCACTCCCCATCTCTGTATCCCTCTCCAGACCCTACACTCCTCCCCATCTCTGTAACCCTCTCCAGACACTACACCCCTCCCCATCTCTGTAACTCTCTCCAGCCCCTACACCTCTCCCCATCTCAGTAACCCTCTCCAGTCCCTACACCCCTCCCCATCTCAGTAATCCTCTCCAGTCCCTACACCCCTCCCCATCTCTGTATCTCTCCAGCCCCTACACCCCTCCCCATCTCAGTAACCCTCTCCAGTCCCTACACCTCTCCCCATCTCTGTAACTCTCCAGTCCCTACACACCTCCCCATCTCTGTAACTCTCCAGTCCCTACACCCCTCTCCATCTCTGTAACCCACTCCAGCCTTTATACTCCTCCCCGTCTCTGCAATCCTCTCCTGCCCCTACACCCCTCCCCATCTCTGTTACCCTCTCCAGTCCCTACACCACTCCCCATCTCCGTTAATCTCCAGCCCCTACACCCCTCCCCATCTCAGTAACCCTCTCCACTCCCGACACCCCTCCCCATCTCTGTAACTCTCCAGTCCCTACAGCCCTCCCCATCTCTGTAACTCTCAAGTCCCTACACGCCTCTCCATCTCTGTATCTCTCCATCCCCTACACCCCTCCCCATCTCAGTAACCCTCTCCACTCCCGACATCCCTCCCCATCTCTGTAACTCCCCAGTCCCTACAGCCCTCCCCATCTCTGTAACTCTCCAGTCCCTACACGCCTCTCCATCTCTGTATCTCTGCATACCCTACACCCCTCCCCATCTCTGTAACCCTCTCCAGTCCCTACATGACTCATCTTCTCTGTAAACCCCTCCCTACCCTACACACATCCCCGTCACTGTAACCCTCTCCAGACACTACACCCCTCCCCATCGCTGAACCCCTCTCCAGTCCCTAAACCACTCCACATCTGTGTAACCCTCTCCAGCCCCTACACCCCTCCCCATCTCTGTAACCCTCTCCAGTCCCAACACGGCTCACCATCACTGTAACCCTCTCCATTCCCTACACCTCTCCCCATCTCTGTAATCCACTCCAGTCCCTAAACCCGACCCCCTCTGTAACCCTCTCCAGTCCCTACACTCCTCCCCATCTCTGTAACCCTCTCCAGACACTACACCCCTCCCCATCTCTGTAACTCTCTCCAGCCCCTACACCCCTCCCCATCTCAGTAACCCTCTCCAGTCCCTACACCCCTCCCCATCTCTGTAACCCTCTCCAGTCCCTACACCCCTCCCAGTCTCTGTAACCCTCTCCAGTCCCTAAACCCCTCCTCATCTGTGTAACCCTCTCCAGCACCTACAGCCCTCCCCATCTCTAAAAACCCTTCCCTGCCCTACAACCGTCCGCATCACTGTTACCCTCTCTAGTCCCTAAACCCCTCCCCATCCCTGTAACCCTCTCCAGTCCCTACAACCCTCCCGATCTCTGTAATCCACTCCAGTCCCTACACCGCCCCCCATCTCTGTAACACTCTCCAGACCCTACACGACTCACCTTCTCTGTAAACCCTCCCTGCCCTACACACATGCCCGTCACTGTAACCCTCTCATCCCTACACCCCTCCCCATCTCTGTAACCCTCTCCAGTCCCAACACGGCTCACCATCACTGTAACCCTCTCCAGTCCCTACACCTCTCCCCATCTCTGTAATCCACTCCAGTCCCTAAACCCGACCCCCTCTGTAACCCTCTCCAGTCCCTACACAACTCCCCATCTCTGTAACTCTCCAGTCCCTACACCCCTCCCCATCTCTGTAACTCTCCAGTCCCTACACCACCCCCATCTCTGTAACCCTCTCCAGACCCTACACCCCTCCCCGTCTCTGTAACTCTCTCCAGCCCCTACACCCCTCCCCATCTCAGTAACCCTCTCCAGTCCCTACACCCCTCCCCATCTCTGTATCTCTCCAGCCCCTACACCCCTCCCCATCTCAGTAACCCTCTCCAGTCCCTACACCCCTCCCCATCTCTGTAACTCTCCAGTCCCTACACACCTCCCCATCTCTGTAACTCTCCAGTCCCTACACCCCTCTCCATCTCTGTAACCCACTCCAGCCTTTATACTCCTCCCCGTCTCTGCAATCCTCTCCTGCCCCTACACCCCTCCCCATCTCTGTTACCCTCTCCAGTCCCTACACCACTCCCCATCTCCGTTACTCTCTAGCCCCTACACCCCTCCCCATCTCAGTAACCCTCTCCACTCCCGACACCCCTCCCCATCTCTGTAACTCTCCAGTCCCTACAGCCCTCCCCATCTCTGTAACTCTCAAGTCCCTACACGCCTCTCCATCTCTGTATCTCTCCATCCCCTACACCCCTCCCCATCTCAGTAACCCTCTCCACTCCCGACATCCCTCCCCATCTCTGTAACTCCCCAGTCCCTACAGCCCTCCCCATCTCTGTAACTCTCCAGTCCCTACACGCCTCTCCATCTCAGTATCTCTGCATACCCTACACCCCTCCCCATCTCAGTAACCCTCTCCAGTCCCTACACCCCTCCCCATCTCTGTAACTCTCCAGTCCCTACACCACCCCCATCTCTGTAACCCTCTCCAGACCCTACACCCCTCCCCGTCTCTGTAACTCTCTCCAGCCCCTACACCCCTCCCCATCTCAGTAACCCTCTCCAGTCCCTACACCCCTCCCCATCTCTGTATCTCTCCAGCCCCTACACCCCTCCCCATCTCAGTAACCCTCTCCAGTCCCTACACCCCTCCCCATCTCTGTAACTCTCCAGTCCCTACACACCTCCCCATCTCTGTAACTCTCCAGTCCCTACACCCCTCTCCATCTCTGTAACCCACTCCAGCCTTTATACTCCTCCCCGTCTCTGCAATCCTCTCCTGCCCCTATACTCCTCCCAGTCTCTATAACTCCACCCTCCCTACACCCCTCCGCTTCTCTGTAACCCCCTCCCTCCCCCATACGCCTCCCGATCTCTGTAAACCCCTCCCTGCCCTACACACATCCCCATCTCTGTAACCCTCTCCAGCCCCTACACTCCTCCCCATCTCTGTAACCCTCACCAGACCCGACACCCCTCCCCATCTCTGTAACTCTCTCCAGCCCCTAAACCCCTCCCCATCTCAGTAACCCTCCCCAGTCCCTACACCCCTCCCCATCTCCATAACTCTCCAGTCCCTACACCCCTATCCATCTCTGTAACCCTACAGCCCCTACACTCCTCCCCATCTCTGTAACCCTCTCCAGTCCCTACACCCCTCCCAGTCTCTGTAACCCTCTCCAGTCCCTAAACCCCTCCACATCTGTGTAACCCTCTCCAGCCCCTACAGCCCTCCCCATCTCTAAAAACCCTTCCGTGCCCTACACCCCTCCGCATCACTGTTACCCTCTCCAGTCCCTAAACCCCTCCCCATCCCTGTAACCCTCTCCAGTCCCTACAACCCTCCCAATCTCTGTAATCCACTCCAGTCCCTACACCCCTCCCCATCTCTGTAACACTCTCCAGACCCTACACGACTCACCTTCTCTGTAAACCCTCCCTGCCCTACACACATACCCGTCACTGTAACCCTCTCATCCCTACACCCCTCCCCAGCTCTGTACCCCTCTCGCCCCTAAACCCCTCCACATCTGTGTAACTATCTCCAGCCCCTACACCCCTCCCCATCTCTGTAACCCTCTCCAGTCCCAACACGGCTCACCATCACTGTAACCCTCTCCATTCCCTACACCTCTCCCCATCTCTGTAATCCACTCCAGTCCCTAAACCCGACCCCCTCTGTAACCCTCTCCAGTCTCTACACTCCTCCCCATCTCTGTAACCCTCTCCAGACACTACACCCCTCCCCATCTCTGTAACTCTCTCCAGCCCCTACACCCCTCCCCATCTCAGTAACCCTCTCCAGTCCCTACACCCCTCCCCATCTCTGTAACCCTCTCCAGTCCCTACACCCCTCCCAGTCTCTGTAACCCTCTCCAGTCCCTAAACCCCTCCACATCTGTGCAACCCTCTCCAGCCCCTACAGCCCTCCCCATCTCAAAAAACCCTTCCCTGCCCTACACCCCTCCGCATCACTGTTTCCCTCTCCAGTCCCTAAACCCCTCCCCATCCCTGTAACCCTCTCCAGTCCCTATAACCCTCCCGATCTCTGTAATCCACTCCAGTCCCTACACCCCTCCCCATCTCTGTAACACTCTCCAGACCCTACACGACTCACCTTCTCCGTAAACCCTCCCTACCCTACACACATGCCCGTCACTGTAACCCTCTCATCCCTACACCCCTCCCCAGCTCTGTACCCCTCTCGTCCCTAAACCCCTCCACATCTGTGTAACTCTCTCCAGCCCCTACACCCCTCCCCATCTCTGTAACCCTCTCCAGTCCCAACACGGCTCACAATCACTGTAACCCTCTCCAGTCCCTACACCTCTCCCCATTTCTGTAATCCACTCCAGTCCCTAAACCCGACCCCCTCTGTAACCCTCTCCAGTAACTACGCAACTCCCCATCTCTGTAACCCTCTCCAGTCCCTAAACCACTCCCCATCTCTGTATCCCTCTCCAGACCCTACACTCCTCCCCATCTCTGTAACCCTCTCCAGACACTACACCCCTCCCCATCTCTGTAACTCTCTCCAGCCCCTACACCTCTCCCCATCTCAGTAACCCTCTCCAGTCCCTACACCCCTCCCCATCTCAGTAATCCTCTCCAGTCCCTACACCCCTCCCCATCTCTGTATCTCTCCAGCCCCTACACCCCTCCCCATCTCAGTAACCCTCTCCAGTCCCTACACCTCTCCCCATCTCTGTAACTCTCCAGTCCCTACACACCTCCCCATCTCTGTAACTCTCCAGTCCCTACACCCCTCTCCATCTCTGTAACCCACTCCAGCCTTTATACTCCTCCCCGTCTCTGCAATCCTCTCCTGCCCCTACACCCCTCCCCATCTCTGTTACCCTCTCCAGTCCCTACACCACTCCCCATCTCCGTTAATCTCTAGCCCCTACACCCCTCCCCATCTCAGTAACCCTCTCCACTCCCGACACCCCTCCCCATCTCTGTAACTCTCCAGTCCCTACAGCCCTCCCCATCTCTGTAACTCTCAAGTCCCTACACGCCTCTCCATCTCTGTATCTCTCCATCCCCTACACCCCTCCCCATCTCAGTAACCCTCTCCACTCCCGACATCCCTCCCCATCTCTGTAACTCCCCAGTCCCTACAGCCCTCCCCATCTCTGTAACTCTCCAGTCCCTACACGCCTCTCCATCTCTGTATCTCTGCATACCCTACACCCCTCCCCATCTCTGTAACCCTCTCCAGTCCCTACATGACTCACCTTCTCTGTAAACCCCTCCCTACCCTACACACATCCCCGTCACTGTAACCCTCTCCAGACACTACACCCCTCCCCATCGCTGTACCCCTCTCCAGTCCCTAAACCACTCCACATCTGTGTAACCCTCTCCAGCCCCTACACCCCTCCCCATCTCTAAAAACCCTTCCCTGCCCTACACCCCTGCGCATCACTGTTACCCTCTCCAGTCCCTACACCCCTCCCCATCCATGTAAACCTCTCCAGTCCCTACAACCCTCCCGATCTCTGTAATCCACTCCAGTCCCTACACCCCTCCCCATCTCTGTAACACTCTCCAGACCCTACACGACTCACCTTCTCTGTAAACCCTCCCTGCCCTACACACATGCCCGTCACTGTAACCCTCTCATCCCTACACCCCTCCCCATCTCTGTACCCCTCTCGTCCGTAAACCCCTCCACATCTGTGTAACTCTCTCCAGCCCCTACACCCCTACCCATCTCTGTAACCCTCTCCAGTCCCAACACGCCTCACCATTACTGTAACACTCTCCAGTCCCTACACCTCTCCCCATCTCTGTAATCCACGCCGGTCCCTAAACCCCACCCGCTCTGTAACCCTCTCCAGTCCCTACACAACTACCCATCTCTGTAACCCTCTCCAGTCCCTACACCCCTCCCCATCTCTGTAACCCTATCCAGTCCCTACACCCCTTCCCATCTCTGTAACCCTCTCCAGCCACTATAATCCTCCCAGTCTCTATAACTCCACCCTCCCTACACCCTTCCGCATCTCTGTAACCCCCTCCCTCCCCCATACGCCTCCCGATCTCTGTAAACCCCTCCCTGCCCTACACACATCCCCATCTCTGTAACCCTCTCCAGCCCCTAAACCCCACCCCCTCTGTAACCCTCTCCAGTCCCTACACAACTCCCCATCTCTGTAACTCTCTCCAGCCCCTACACTCCTCCCCATCTCTGTAACCCTCTCCAGACCCTACACCCCTCCCCATCTCTGTAACACTCTCCAGACCCTACACGACCCACCTTCTCTGTAACCCCTCTCTGCCCTACACACATCCCCGTCACTGTAACCCTCTCATCCCTACACCCCTCCCCATCTCTGTACCCCTCTCGTCCGTAAACCCCTCCACATCTGTGTAACTCTCTCCAGCCCCTACACCCCTCCCCATCTCTGTAACCCTCTCCAGTCCCAACACGCCTCACCATCACTGTAACCCTCTCCAGTCCCTACACCTCTCCCCATCTCTGTCATCCACTCCAGTCCCTAAACCCCACCCCCTCTGTAACCCTCTCCAGTCCCTACACAACTCCCCATCTCTGTAACCCTCTCCAGTCCCTACACCCCTCCCCATCTCTGTAACCCTCTCCAGTCCCTACACCCCTTCCCATCTCTGTAACCCTCTCCAGTGCCTACACCTCTCCCCATCTCTGTAACTCTCTCCAGCCCCTATACTCCTCCCAGTCTCTATAACTCCACCCTCCCTACACCCCTCCGCATCTCTGTAACCCCCTCCCTCCCCCATACGCCTCCCGATCTCTGTAAACCCCTCCCTGCCCTACACACATCCCCATCTCTGTAACTCTCTCCAGCCACTACACTCCTCCCCATCTCTGTAACCCTCTCCAGACCCTACACCCCTCCCGATCTCTGTAACTCTCTCCAGCCCCTACACCCCTCCCCATCTCAGTAACCCTCTCCAGTCCCTACACCACTTCCCATCTCTGTAACCCTCTCCAGTGCCTACACCTCTCCCCATCTCTGTAACCCTCTCCAGCCCCTATACTCCTCCCAGTCTCTATAACTCCACCCTCCCTACACCCCTCCGCTTCTCTGTAACCCCCTCCCTCCCCCATACGCCTCCCGATCTCTGTAAACCCCTCCCTGCCCTACACACATCCCCATCTCTGTAACCCTCTCCAGCCCCTAAACCCCACCCCCTCTGTAACCCTCTCCAGTCCCTACACAACTCCCCATCTCTGTAACTCTCTCCAGCCCCTACACTCCTCCCCATCTCTGTAACCCTCTCCAGACCCTACACCCCTCCCCATCTCTGTAACACTCTCCAGTCCCTACACGACCCACCTTCTCTGTAACCCCTCTCTGCCCTACACACATCCCCGTCACTGTAACCCTCTCATCCCTACACCCCTCCCCATCTCTGTACCCCTCTCGTCCGTAAACCCCTCCACATCTGTGTAACTCTCTCCAGCCCCTACACCCCTCCCCATCTCTGTAACCCTCTCCAGTCCCAACACGCCTCACCATCACTGTAACCCTCTCCAGTCCCTACACCTCTCCCCATCTCTGTCATCCACTCCAGTCCCTAAACCCCACCCCCTCTGTAACCCTCTCCAGTCCCTACACAACTCCCCATCTCTGTAACCCTCTCCAGTCCCTACACCCCTCCCCATCTCTGTAACCCTCTCCAGTCCCTACACCCCTTCCCATCTCTGTAACCCTCTCCAGTGCCTACACCTCTCCCCATCTCTGTAACTCTCTCCAGCCCCTATACTCCTCCCAGTCTCTATAACTCCACCCTCCCTACAACCCTCCTCATCTCTGTAACCCCCTCCCTCCCCCATACGCCTCCCGATCTCTGTAAACCCCTCCCTGCCCTACACACATCCCCATCTCTGTAACTCTCTCCAGCCACTACACTCCTCCCCATCTCTGTAACCCTCTCCAGACCCTACACCCCTCCCGATCTCTGTAACTCTCTCCAGCCCCTACACCCCTCCCCATCTCAGTAACCCTCTCCAGTCCCTACACCACTTCCCATCTCTGTAACCCTCTCCAGTGCCTACACCTCTCCCCATCTCTGTAACCCTCTCCAGCCCCTATACTCCTCCCAGTCTCTATATCTCCACCCTCCCTACACCCCTCCGCTTCTCTGTAACCCCCTCCCTCCCCCATACGCCTCCCGATCTCTGTAAACCCCTCCCTGCCCTACACACATCCCCATCTCTGTAACCCTCTCCAGCCCCTACACTCCTCCCCATCTCTGTAACCCTCACCAGACCCGACACCCCTCCCCATCTCTGTAACTCTCTCCAGCC
>NW_026781116.1:0-13000 GCF_030144855.1 Hypanus sabinus
TCACTCTTTCTCCATCTCTCTCACAATGTTTCTCCCTGCCTTCCACAATCGTTCTCACTCTTTCTCCATCTCTCTCACACTCTGTATCTCCCTGCCTTCCACAATCGTTCTCACTCTATCTCCATCTCTCTCACTCTGTATCTCCCTGCCTTCCACAATCGTTCTCAATCTTTCTCCATCTCTCTCACTCAGTTTCTCCCTGCCTTCCACCATCGTTCTCATTCTTTCTCCATCTCTCTCACACTGTTTCTCCCTGCCTTCCACAATCGTTCTCACTCTTTTTCCATCTCTCACACTCTGTTTCTCCCTGCCTTCCACAATCGTTCTCACTCTTTCTCCATCTCTCTCACACTCTTTCTCCCTGCCTTCCACAATCGTTCTCAATCTTTCTCCATCTCTCTCTCACACTTTTTCTCCCTGCCTTCCACAATCGTTCTCACTCTTTCTCCATCTCTCTCACAATGTTTCTCCCTGCCTTCCACCATCGTTCTCACTCTTTCTCCATCTCTCTCACACTCTTTCTCCCTGCCTTCCACAATCGTTCTCAATCTTTCTCCATCTATCACACACTGTGTATCTCCCTGCCTTCCACAATCGTTCTCACTCTTTCTCCATCTCTCACACACTCAGTTTCTCCCTGCCTTCCACAATCGTTCTCACTCTTTCTCCATCTCTCTCACAATGTTTCTCCCTGCCTTCCACAATCGTTCTCACTCTTTCTCCATCTCTCTCACACTCTGTTTCTCCCTGCCTTCCACCATCGTTCTCATTCTTTATCCATCTCTCTCACACTGTTTCTCCCTGCCTTCCACAATCGTACTCACTCTTTTTCCATCTCTCACACTCTGTTTCTCCCTGCCTTCCACAATCGTTCTCACTCTTTCTCCATCTCTCTCACACTCTTTCTCCCTGCCTTCCACAGTCGTTCTCACTCTTTCTCCATCTCTCTCACAACGTTTCTCCCTGCCTTCCATAATCATTCTCACTCTTTCTCCATCTCTCTCACAACGTTTCTCCCTGCCTTCCATAATCGTTCTCACACTTTCTCCATTTCTCTCACAATGTATCTCCCTGCCTTCCACAATCGTTCTCACACTTTCTCCATCTCTCTCATAACGTTTCTCCCTGCCTTCCATAATCGTTCACCCTCTTTCTCCATCTCTCTCACAATGTATCTCCCTGCCTTCCACAATCGTTCTCACTCTTTCTCCATCTCTCTCACTCTGTATCTCCCTGCCTTCCACAATCGTTCTCACACTTTCTCCATCTCTCTCACAATCTGATCTCCCTGCCTTCCACAATCGTTCTCACTCTTTCTCCATCTCTCACACACTCTGATCTCCCTGCCTTCCACAATCGTTCTCACTCTATCTCCATCTCTCTCACACTCTGTTTCTCCCTGCCTTCCACAATCGTTCTCACTCTTTCTCCATCTCTCTCTCACTCTGTTTCTCCCTGCCTTCCACAATCGTTCTCACTCTTTCTCCATCTCTCTCACAATGTTTCTCCCTGCCTTCCACAATCGTTCTCACTCTTTCTCCATCTCTCTCACACTCTGTATCTCCCTGCCTTCCACAATCGTTCTCACCCTTTCTCCATCTCTCTCACTCTGTATCTCCCTGCCTTACGCAATCGTTCTCAATCTTTCTCCATCTCTCTCACTCAGTTTCTCCCTGCCTTCCACCATCGTTCTCATTCTTTCTCCATCTCTCTCACACTGTTTCTCCCTGCCTTCCACAATCGTTCTCACTCTTTTTCCATCTCTCACACTCTGTTTCTCCCTGCCTTCCACAATCGTTCTCACTCTTTTTCCATCTCTCACACTCTGTTTCTCCCTGCCTTCCACAATCGTTCTCACTCTTTCTCCATCTCTCTCACACTCTTTCTCCCTGCCTTCCACAATCGTTCTGAATCTTTCTCCATCTCTCTCTCACACTGTTTCTCCCTGCCTTCCACAATCGTTCTCACTCCTTCTCCATCTCTCTCACAATGTTTCTCCCTGCCTTCCACAATCGTTCTCACTCTTTCTCCATCTCTCTCACAATGTTTCTCCCTGCCTTCCACAATCGTTCTCACTCTTTCTCCATCTCTCTCACACTCTGTATCTGCCTGCCTTCCACAATCGTTCTCACTCTATCTCCATCTCTCTCACTCTGTATCTCCCTGCCTTCCACAATCGTTCTCAATCTTTCTCCATCTCTCTCACTCAGTTTCTCCCTGCCTTCCACCATCGTTCTCATTCTTTCTCCATCTCTCTCTCACACTGTTTCTCCCTGCCTTCCACAATCGTTCTCACTCTTTCTCCATCTCTCTCACACTCTGTTTCTCCCTGCCTTGCACAATCGTTCTCACTCTTTCTCCATCTCTCTCACAATGTATCTCCCTGCCTTCCACAATCGTTCTCACTCATTCTCCATCTCTCTCACAATCTGTTTCTCCCTGCCTTCCACAATCGTTCTCACTCTTTCTCCATCTCTCACACTCTGTTTCTCCCTGCCTTCCACAATCGTTCTCACTCTTTCTCCATCTCTCTCACACTGTTTCTCCCTGCCTTCCACAATCGTTCTCACTCTTTCTCCATCTCTCTCACACTCTGTATCTCCCTGCCTTCCACAATCGTTCTCACTCTTTCTCCATCTCTCACACACTGTTTCTCCCTGCCTTCCACAATCGTTCTCACTCTTTCTCCATCTCTCTCACACTCTGTATCTCCCTGCCGTCCACAATCGTTCTCACTCTTTCTCCATCTCACTCTCACTCTGTTTCTCCCTGCCTTCCACAATCGTTCTCACTCTTTCTCCATCTCTCTCTCACTCTTTCTCCCTGCCATCCACAATCGTTCTCACTCTTTCTCCATCTCTCTCTCACTCTGTTTCTCCCTGCCTTCCACAATCGTTCTCACTCTTTCTCCATCTCTCTCTCACTCTGTTTCTCCCTGCCTTCCACAATCGTTCTCACTCTTTCTCCATCTCACTCACAATGTTTCTCCCTGCCTTCCACAATCGTTCTCACTCTTTCTCCATCTCTCTCACACTCTGTATCTCCCTGCCTTCCACAATCGTTCTCACCCTTTCTCCATCTCTCTCACTCTGTATCTCCCTGCCTTCCACAATCGTTCTCAATCTTTCTCCATCTCTCTCACTCAGTTTCTCCCTGCCTTCCACCATCGTTCTCATTCTTTCTCCATCTCTCTCACACTGTTTCTCCCTGCCTTCCACAATCGTTCTCACTCTTTTTCCATCTCTCACACTCTGTTTCTCCCTGCCTTCCACAATCGTTCTCACTCTTTTTCCATCTCTCACACTCTGTTTCTCCCTGCCTTCCACAATCGTTCTCACTCTTTCTCCATCTCTCTCACACTCTTTCTCCCTGCCTTCCACAATCGTTCTGAATCTTTCTCCATCTCTCTCTCACACTGTTTCTCCCTGCCTTCCACAATCGTTCTCACTCTTTCTCCATCTCTCTCACAATGTTTCTCCCTGCCTTCCACAATGTTTCTCCCTGCCTTCCACAATCGTTCTCACTCTTTTTCCATCTCTCACACTCTGTTTCTCCCTGCCTTCCACAATCGTTCTCACTCTTTCTCCATCTCTCTCACACTCTTTCTCCCTGCCTTCCACAATCGTTCTCAATCTTTCTCCATCTCTCTCTCACACTGTTTCTCCCTGCCTTCCACAATCGTTCTCACTCTTTCTCCATCTCTCTCACAATGTTTCTCCCTGCCTTCCACAATCGTTCTCACTCTTTCTCCATCTCTCTCACACTCTGTTTCTCCCTGCCTTCCACCATCGTTCTCACTCTTTCTCCATCTCTCTCACACTCTTTCTCCCTGCCTTCCACAATCGTTCTCAATCTTTCTCCATCTATCACACACTGTGTATCTCCCTGCCTTCCACAATCGTTCTCACTCTTTCTCCATCTCTCACACACTCAGTTTCTCCCTGCCTTCCACAATCGTTCTCACTCTTTCTCCATCTCTCTCACAATGTTTCTCCCTGCCTTCCACAATCGTTCTCACTCTTTCTCCATCTCTCTCACACTCTGTTTCTCCCTGCCTTCCACCATCGTTCTCATTCTTTATCCATCTCTCTCACACTGTTTCTCCCTGCCTTCCACAATCGTTCTCACTCTTTTTCCATCTCTCACACTCTGTTTCTCCCTGCCTTCCACAATCGTTCTCACTCTTTCTCCATCTCTCTCACACTCTTTCTCCCTGCCTTCCACAATCGTTCTCAATCTTTCTCCATCTCTCTCTCACACTGTTTCTCCCTGCCTTCCACAATCGTTCTCACTCTTTCTCCATCTCTCTCACACTGTTTCTCCCTGTCTTACACAATCGTTCTCACTCTTTCTCCATCTCTCACTCTCTGTTTCTCCCTGCCTTCCACAATCGTTCTCACACATTCTCCATCTCTCTCACACTGTTTCTCCCTGCGTTCCACAATCGTTCTCACTCTTTCTCCATTTCTCACACTCTGTATCTCCCTGCCTTCCACAATCGTTCTCAATCTTTCTCCATCTCTCTCACTCAGTTTCTCCCTGCCTTCCACCATCGTTCTCATTCTTTCTCCATCTCTCTCACACTGTTTCTCCCTACCTTCCACAATCGTTCTCACTCTTTCTCCATCTCTCTCACACTCTGTTTCTCCCTGCCTTCCACAATCGTTGTCACTCTTTCTCCATCTCTCTGACACTCTGTTTCTCCCTGCCTTCCACAATCGTTCTCACTCTTTCTCCGTCTCTCTCACACTCTGTATCTCCCTGCCTTCCACAAACGTTCTCACTCTTTCTCCATCTCTCTCACACTCTGTTTCTCCCTGCCTTCCACAATCGTTGTCACTCTTTCTCCGTCTCTCTCACAATCTGTTTCTCCCTGCCTTCCACAATCGTTCTCACTCTTTCTCCATCTCTCTCACACTCTGTATCTCCCTGCGTTCCACAATCTTTCTCACTCTTTCTCCATCTCTCTCACAATGTTTCTCCCTGACTTCCATAATCGTTCTCATTCTTTCTCCATCTGTCTCACACTCTGTTTCTCCCTGCCTTCCACAGTCGTTCTCACTCTTTCTCCATCTCTCTCACAACGTTTCTCCCTGCCTTCCATAATCATTCTCACTCTTTCTCCATCTCTCTCACAACGTTTCTCCCTGCCTTCCATAATCGTTCTCACACTTTCTCCATTTCTCTCACAATGTATCTCCCTGCCTTCCACAATCGTTCTCACACTTTCTCCATCTCTCTCACAACGTTTCTCCCTGCCTTCCATAATCGTTCTCCCTCTTTCTCCATCTCTCTCACAATGTATCTCCCTGCCTTCCACAATCGTTCTCACTCTTTCTCCATCTCTCTCACTCTGTATCTCCCTGCCTTCCACAATCGTTCTCACACTTTCTCCATCTCTCTCACAATCTGATCTCCCTGCCTTCCACAATCGTTCTCACTCTTTCTCCATCTCTCACACACTCTGATCTCCCTGCCTTCCACAATCTTTCTCACTCTATCTCCATCTCTCTCACACTCTGTTTCTCCCTGCCTTCCACAATCGTTCTCACTCTTTCTCCATCTCTCTCTCACTCTGTTTCTCCCTGCCTTCCACAATCGTTCTCACTCTTTCTCCATCTCTCTCACAATGTTTCTCCCTGCCTTCCACAATCGTTCTCACTCTTTCTCCATCTCTCTCACACTCTGTATCTCCCTGCCTTCCACAATCGTTCTCACCCTTTCTCCATCTCTCTCACTCTGTATCTCCCTGCCTTCCACAATCGTTCTCAATCTTTCTCCATCTCTCTCACTCAGTTTCTCCCTGCCATCCACCATCGTTCTCATTCTTTCTCCATCTCTCTCACACTGTTTCTCCCTGCCTTCCACAATCGTTCTCACTCTTTTTCCATCTCTCACACTCTGTTTCTCCCTGCCTTCCACAATCGTTCTCACTCTTTTTCCATCTCTCACACTCTGTTTCTCCCTGCCTTCCACAATCGTTCTCACTCTTTCTCCATCTCTCTCACACTCTTTCTCCCTGCCTTCCACAATCGTTCTCAATCTTTCTCCATCTCTCTCTCACACTGTTTCTCCCTGCCTTCCACAATCGTTCTCACTCTTTCTCCATCTCTCTCACAATGTTTCTCCCTGCCTTCCACAATCGTTCTCACTCTTTCTCCATCTCTCTCACAATGTTTCTCCCTGCCTTCCACAATCGTTCTCACTCTTTCTCCATCTCTCTCACACTCTGTATCTCCCTGCCTTCCACAATCGTTCTCACTCTATCTCCATCTCTCTCACTCTGTATCTCCCTGCCTTCCACAATCGTTCTCAATCTTTCTCCATCTCTCTCACTCAGTTTCTCCCAGCCTTCCACCATCGTTCTCATTCTTTCTCCATCTCTCTCACACTGTTTCTCCCTGCCTTCCACAATCGTTCTCACTCTTTTTCCATCTCTCACACTCTGTTTCTCCCTGCCTTCCAGAATCGTTCTCACTCTTTCTCCATCTCTCTCACACTCTTTCTCCCTGCCTTCCACAATCGTTCTCAATCTTTCTCCATCTCTCTCTCACACTGTTTCTCCCTGCCTTCCACAATCGTTCTCACTCTTTCTCCATCTCTCTCACAATGTTTCTCCCTGCCTTCCACAATCGTTCTCACTCTTTCTCCATCTCTCTCACACTCTGTTTCTCCCTGCCTTCCACCATCGTTCTCACTCTTTCTCCATCTCTCTCACACTCTTTCTCCCTGCCTTCCACAATCGTTCTCAATCTTTCTCCATCTATCACACACTGTGTATCTCCCTGCCTTCCACAATCGTTCTCACTCTTTCTCCATCTCTCACACACTCAGTTTCTCCCTGCCTTCCACAATCGTTCTCACTCTTTCTCCATCTCTCTCACAATGTTTCTCCCTGCCTTCCACAATCGTTCTCACTCTTTCTCCATCTCTCTCACACTCTGTTTCTCCCTGCCTTCCACCATCGTTCTCATTCTTTATCCATCTCTCTCACACTGTTTCTCCCTGCCTTCCACAATCGTTCTCACTCTTTTTCCATCTCTCACACTCTGTTTCTCCCTGCCTTCCACAATCGTTCTCACTCTTTCTCCATCTCTCTCACACTCTTTCTCCCTGCCTTCCACAGTCGTTCTCACTCTTTCTCCATCTCTCTCACAACGTTTCTCCCTGCCTTCCATAATCATTCTCACTCTTTCTCCATCTCTCTCACAACGTTTCTCCCTGCCTTCCATAATCGTTCTCACACTTTCTCCATTTCTCTCACAATGTATCTCCCTGCCTTCCACAATCGTTCTCACACTTTCTCCATCTCTCTCACAACGTTTCTCCCTTCCTTCCATAATCGTTCTCCCTCTTTCTCCATCTCTCTCACAATGTATCTCCCTGCCTTCCACAATCGTTCTCACTCTTTCTCCATCTCTCTCACTCTGTATCTCCCTGCCTTCCACAATCGTTCTCACACTTTCTCCATCTCTCTCACAATCTGATCTCCCTGCCTTCCACAATCGTTCTCACTCTTTCTCCATCTCTCACACACTCTGATCTCCCTGCCTTCCACAATCGTTCTCACTCTATCTCCATCTCTCTCACACTCTGTTTCTCCCTGCCTTCCACAATCGTTCTCACTCTTTCTCCATCTCTCTCTCACTCTGTTTCTCCCTGCCTTCCACAATCGTTCTCACTCTTTCTCCATCTCTCTCACAATGTTTCTCCCTGCCTTCCACAATCGTTCTCACTCTTTCTCCATCTCTCTCACACTCTGTATCTCCCTGCCTTCCACAATCGTTCTCACCCTTTCTCCATCTCTCTCACTCTGTATCTCCCTGCCTTACGCAATCGTTCTCAATCTTTCTCCATCTCTCTCACTCAGTTTCTCCCTGCCTTCCACCATCGTTCTCATTCTTTCTCCATCTCTCTCACACTGTTTCTCCCTGCCTTCCACAATCGTTCTCACTCTTTTTCCATCTCTCACACTCTGTTTCTCCCTGCCTTCCACAATCGTTCTCACTCTTTTTCCATCTCTCACACTCTGTTTCTCCCTGCCTTCCACAATCGTTCTCACTCTTTCTCCATCTCTCTCACACTCTTTCTCCCTGCCTTCCACAATCGTTCTGAATCTTTCTCCATCTCTCTCTCACACTGTTTCTCCCTGCCTTCCACAATCGTTCTCACTCTTTCTCCATCTCTCTCACAATGTTTCTCCCTGCCTTCCACAATCGTTCTCACTCTTTCTCCATCTCTCTCACAATGTTTCTCCCTGCCTTCCACAATCGTTCTCACTCTTTCTCCATCTCTCTCACACTCTGTATCTGCCTGCCTTCCACAATCGTTCTCACTCTATCTCCATCTCTCTCACTCTGTATCTCCCTGCCTTCCACAATCGTTCTCAATCTTTCTCCATCTCTCTCACTCAGTTTCTCCCTGCCTTCCACCATCGTTCTCATTCTTTCTCCATCTCTCTCACACTGTTTCTCCCTGCCTTCCACAATCGTTCTCACTCTTTTTCCATCTCTCACACTCTGTTTCTCCCTGCCTTCCACAATCGTTCTCAATCTTTCTCCATCTCTCACACACTCTGTATCTCCCTGCCTTCCACAATCGTTCTCACTCTTTCTCCATCTCTCTCACACTCTGTTGCCCCCTGCCTTCCACAATCGTTCTCACTCTTTCTCCATCTCTCTCACAATGTTTCTCCCTGCCTTCCACAATCGTTCTCACTCTTTCTCCATCTCTCTCACACTCTTTCTCCCTGCCTTCCACAATCGTTCTCAATCTTTCTCCATCTATCACACACTGTGTATCTCCCTGCCTTCCACAATCGTTCTCACTCTTTCTCCATCTCTCACACACTCAGTTTCTCCCTGCCTTCCACAATCGTTCTCACTCTTTCTCCATCTCTCTCACAATGTTTCTCCCTGCCTTCCACAATCGTTCTCACTCTTTCTCCATCTCTCTCACACTCTGTTTCTCCCTGCCTTCCACCATCGTTCTCATTCTTTATCCATCTCTCTCACACTGTTTCTCCCTGCCTTCCACAATCGTTCTCACTCTTTTTCCATCTCTCACACTCTGTTTCTCCCTGCCTTCCACAATCGTTCTCACTCTTTCTCCATCTCTCTCACACTCTTTCTCCCTGCCTTCCACAATCGTTCTCAATCTTTCTCCATCTCTCTCTCACACTGTTTCTCCCTGCCTTCCACAATCGTTCTCACTCTTTCTCCATCTCTCTCACACTGTTTCTCCCTGTCTTACACAATCGTTCTCACTCTTTCTCCATCTCTCACTCTCTGTTTCTCCCTGTCTTCCACAATCGTTCTCACACTTTCTCCATCTCTCTCACACTGTTTCTCCCTGCCTTCCACAATCGTTCTCACTCTTTCTCCATTTCTCACACTCTGTATCTCCCTGCCTTCCACAATCGTTCTCAATCTTTCTCCATCTCTCTCACTCAGTTTCTCCCTGCCTTCCACAATCGTTCTCACACTTTCTCCATTTCTCTCACAATGTATCTCCCTGCCTTCCACAATCGTTCTCACACTTTCTCCATCTCTCTCACAACGTTTCTCCCTGCCTTCCATAATCGTTCTCCCTCTTTCTCCATCTCTCTCACAATGTATCTCCCTGCCTTCCACAATCGTTCTCACTCTTTCTCCATCTCTCTCACTCTGTATCTCCCTGCCTTCCACAATCGTTCTCACACTTTATCCATCTCTCTCACAATCTGATCTCCCTGCCTTCCACAATCGTTCTCACTCTTTCTCCATCTCTCACACACTCTGATCTCCCTGCCTTCCACAATCGTTCTCACTCTATCTCCATCTCTCTCACACTCTGTTTCTCCCTGCCTTCCACAATCGTTCTCACTCTTTCTCCATCTCTCTCTCACTCTGTTTCTCCCTGCCTTCCACAATCGTTCTCACTCTTTCTCCATCTCTCTCACAATGTTTCTCCCTGCCTTCCACAATCGTTCTCACTCTTTCTCCATCTCTCTCACACTCTGTATCTCCCTGCCTTCCACAATCGTTCTCACCCTTTCTCCATCTCTCTCACTCTGTATCTCCCTGCCTTACGCAATCGTTCTCAATCTTTCTCCATCTCTCTCACTCAGTTTCTCCCTGCCTTCCACCATCGTTCTCATTCTTTCTCCATCTCTCTCACACTGTTTCTCCCTGCCTTCCACAATCGTTCTCACTCTTTTTCCATCTCTCACACTCTGTTTCTCCCTGCCTTCCACAATCGTTCTCACTCTTTTTCCATCTCTCACACTCTGTTTCTCCCTGCCTTCCACAATCGTTCTCACTCTTTCTCCATCTCTCTCACACTCTTTCTCCCTGCCTTCCACAATCGTTCTGAATCTTTCTCCATCTCTCTCTCACACTGTTTCTCCCTGCCTTCCACAATCGTTCTCACTCTTTCTCCATCTCTCTCACAATGTTTCTCCCTGCCTTCCACAATCGTTCTCACTCTTTCTCCATCTCTCTCACAATGTTTCTCCCTGCCTTCCACAATCGTTCTCACTCTTTCTCCATCTCTCTCACACTCTGTATCTGCCTGCCTTCCACAATCGTTCTCACTCTATCTCCATCTCTCTCACTCTGTATCTCCCTGCCTTCCACAATCGTTCTCAATCTTTCTCCATCTCTCTCACTCAGTTTCTCCCTGCCTTCCACCATCGTTCTCATTCTTTCTCCATCTCTCTCACACTGTTTCTCCCTGCCTTCCACAATCGTTCTCACTCTTTTTCCATCTCTCACACTCTGTTTCTCCCTGCCTTCCACAATCGTTCTCAATCTTTCTCCATCTCTCACACACTCTGTATCTCCCTGCCTTCCACAATCGTTCTCACTCTTTCTCCATCTCTCTCACACTCTGTTGCTCCCTGCCTTCCACAATCGTTCTCACTCTTTCTCCATCTCTCTCACAATGTTTCTCCCTGCCTTCCACAATCGTTCTCACTCTTTCTCCATCTCTCTCACACTCTTTCTCCCTGCCTTCCACAATCGTTCTCAATCTTTCTCCATCTATCACACACTGTGTATCTCCCTGCCTTCCACAATCGTTCTCACTCTTTCTCCATCTCTCACACACTCAGTTTCTCCCTGCCTTCCACAATCGTTCTCACTCTTTCTCCATCTCTCTCACAATGTTTCTCCCTGCCTTCCACAATCGTTCTCACTCTTTCTCCATCTCTCTCACACTCTGTTTCTCCCTGCCTTCCACCATCGTTCTCATTCTTTATCCATCTCTCTCACACTGTTTCTCCCTGCCTTCCACAATCGTTCTCACTCTTTTTCCATCTCTCACACTCTGTTTCTCCCTGCCTTCCACAATCGTTCTCACTCTTTCTCCATCTCTCTCACACTCTTTCTCCCTGCCTTCCACAATCGTTCTCAATCTTTCTCCATCTCTCTCTCACACTGTTTCTCCCTGCCTTCCACAATCGTTCTCACTCTTTCTCCATCTCTCTCACACTGTTTCTCCCTGTCTTACACAATCGTTCTCACTCTTTCTCCATCTCTCACTCTCTGTTTCTCCCTGCCTTCCACAATCGTTCTCACACTTTCTCCATCTCTCTCACACTGTTTCTCCCTGCCTTCCACAATCGTTCTCACTCTTTCTCCATTTCTCACACTCTGTATCTCCCTGCCTTCCACAATCGTTCTCAATCTTTCTCCATCTCTCTCACTCAGTTTCTCCCTGCCTTCCACCATCGTTCTCATTCTTTCTCCATCTCTCTCACACTGTTTCTCCCTGCCTTCCACAATCGTTCTCACTCTTTCTCCATCTCTCTCACACTCTGTTTCTCCCTGCCTTCCACAATCGTTGTCACTCTTTCTCCATCTCTCTGACACTCTGTTTCTCCCTGCCTTCCACAATCGTTCTCACTCTTTCTCCGTCTCTCTCACACTCTGTATCTCCCTGCCTTCCACAATCGTTCTCACTCTTTCTCCATCTCTCTCACACTCTGTTTCTCCCTGCCTTCCACAATCGTTGTCACTCTTTCTCCGTCTCTCTCACAATCTGTTTCTCCCTGCCTTCCACAATCGTTCTCACTCTTTCTCCATCTCTCTCACACTCTGTATCTCCCTGCGTTCCACAATCTTTCTCACTCTTTCTCCATCTCTCTCACAATGTTTCTCCCTGACTTCCATAATCGTTCTCATTCTTTCTCCATCTGTCTCACACTCTGTTTCTCCCTGCCTTCCACAGTCGTTCTCACTCTTTCTCCATCTCTCTCACAACGTTTCTCCCTGCCTTCCATAATCATTCTCACTCTTTCTCCATCTCTCTCACAACGTTTCTCCCTGCCTTCCATAATCGTTCTCACACTTTCTCCATTTCTCTCACAATGTATCTCCCTGCCTTCCACAATCGTTCTCACACTTTCTCCATCTCTCTCACAACGTTTCTCCCTGCCTTCCATAATCGTTCTCCCTCTTTCTCCATCTCTCTCACAATGTATCTCCCTGCCTTCCACAATCGTTCTCACTCTTTCTCCATCTCTCTCACTCTGTATCTCCCTGCCTTCCACAATCGTTCTCACACTTTCTCCATCTCTCTCACAATCTGATCTCCCTGCCTTCCACAATCGTTCTCACTCTTTCTCCATCTCTCACACACTCTGATCTCCCTGCCTTCCACAATCGTTCTCACTCTATCTCCATCTCTCTCACACTCTGTTTCTCCCCAATCGTTGTCACTCTTTCTCCATCTCTCTCACACTCTGTTTCTCCCCAATCGTTCTCACTCTTTCTCCATCTCTCTCACAATGTTTCTCCCTGCCTTCCACAATCGTTCTCACTCTTTCTCCATCACTCACACTGTTTCTCCCTGCCTTCCACTATCGTTCTCAGTCTTTCTCCATCTCTCTCACACTCTGATTCTCCCTGCGTTCCACAATCGTTCTCACTCTTTCTCCATCTCTCTGACACTCTGTTTCTCCCTGCCTTCCACAATCGTTCTCAGTCTTTCTCCATCTCTCTCACGTTTCTCCCTGCCT
>NW_026781117.1:0-13000 GCF_030144855.1 Hypanus sabinus
CTCTGTGTCAGATCCGGGAGTGTGTGATGGGACGGTGTAGAGAGAGATTCACTCTGTGTCTGATCCGGGAGTGTGAGATGGGACGATGTGGAGGGAGATTCACTCTGAGTCTGATCCCGGAGTGTGTGATGGGACGGTGTGGAGGGAGATTCACTCTGTGTCTGACCCTGGGAGTGTGTGTTGGACGGTGTGGAGGGAGATTCTCTCTGTGTCTGATCCCGGGAGTGTGTGATGGGACGGTGTGGAGGGAGATTTACTCTGTGTCTGACCCTGGCAGTGTGTTGGGACGGTGCGAGGGAGATTCACTCTGTGTCTGACCCCCAGAGTGTGTGATGGGACGGAGTTTGGGGAGATTCAGTCTGTGTCTGACCCTGGCAGTGTGTAAAGGGACGGTGTGCAATGAGATTCACTCTGTATCTGACCCCGGGAGTGTGTGATTGGACGATCTGGAGGGAGACTCAGTCTGGATATATCTTCTGTGCATCTGACACATGCGTCTTTCAAGACGCTTCAGATCATAGTTAGAAAACACATCGCACATCGCTTCGGCACATAGCCTGCTCCGGAAATCGGACCAAGGAAGAGTGACTCTGTCTCTTCATAGTCCACTGCATCCGTCGGTAGACAGGCACAGATGGGAATCCTTTCACAGCGGCCCATCACACATACCACTCTGTCCGTTGTAAAGTGAAGATCCCTCCGAACCGAACCATCACAGACTTGCTGGGTTGGGCACAGAGCGAAGCTCGCTCTACACCGTCCAATCAAGTAATCCTGTTGTCAGACATACAGAGAGGTTCCCAACACACACTCCTAAAGCACATTCCGGGGTTCAAACACAAAGTGTAGATCCCAAGCCACAGTCCCAGCACATACAAACTCCCGGTGTCAGACACAGTGAGAAGCTACCTCTAAGCTGTTCCATTGCACCCTCCCGGGTACGCACAGAGGATGATTTTGCGTCCACACTCTCTCAACACAGATTCCCGGGATCAAACATAGGGAAGTTCACTCCGCACTTTCCGATTACACAATCTCAGGATCAGCTTCAGTGTAAAGCTCCCTCCACTCCGTCTCAGACACACTCCCGGGGTGAAACGGAGAGTCCCATCATAGAACATAGAACATAGAATAGTACAGCACATTACAGGCCCTTCGGCCAACAATGTTGTGCTGACCCTCAAACCCTGCCTCACATTTAACCCCCCACCTTAAATTCCTCAATATTCGCGTTTTGTAGTTGTTAAACTTCACTGTTGTATCTGCCTGCACCACTGACTCTGGCAGTGCAATCCACGCATCTACCACTCTCTTGAACTTCCCTCCCCTTACCTTAAAGCCATGTCCTCTTGTACTAAGCAGTGGTGACCTGGGGAAGAGGAGCTGGCTGTCCACTCTGTCGGTTCCTCTTAATACCACACCTCTATCATGTCTCCTCTCATCCTCCTTCTCTCCAATGAGTAAAGCCCTAGCTCCCTTAATCTTTAATCATAATCCCTACTCTCCCAAACAGGCAGCATCCTGGTAAATCTCCTCTGTACCCTTACCAATGCTTCCACATTCTTCCTATAGTGAGGCGACGAGAATTGGACACAGTACTCCAAAGGCAACAGGAGAGATTCTGCAGATGCTGGAATTAAAAACACAAAATGCTGGCAGAACCCAGCAGGCCAGACCGCATCTGTGGGAGGCGGTAGAGACGACGAACGTCGTTACGACTTCCTCTCATAAATGCTGTCTGGCCTGCTGAGTTCCGCCAGCATTTTGTGTTTTTACAGTTCTCCAAGTGCGGCCGAACCAGTGTTTTATAGAGCTGCATCATGACATCTTAACTACACGATCAAACTGTGAGGCAACTTGCATGGATCTTTGGGCATGTACCCCCAGATCCCTTTTCTCCTCCACACTACCAAGAATCCTGACATTTACTTTGTACTCTGCCTTGGAGTTTGTCCTTCCAAAAGTGTACCACCTCACACTTCTCGGGTTTGAAATCCATCTGCCAATTCTCAGCCCACTTCTGCATCCTATCAATGTCTCTCTTCAATATTCGACAATCTGCTACTCTATCTACAACACCACCAAGCTTTGTGTCGTCTGCAAACTTGCCAACCCACCCTTCTACCTCCACATTCAGGTCGTTAATAAGAATCACGAAATGTAGAGGTCCCAGAAAAGATCCTTGTGGGAAACCAGTAGTTACAACCCTCCAAACTGAAAGCATTCCCACCACTACAACTCTCTGCCTTCTATATGCAAACCAATTCTGAATCCACCTGGCCAAACTTCCATGGATCCCATGCCTTCCAACTTTCTGAATAAGCCTACCATGTGGAAACTTATCAAAAGCCTTACTAAAATCCAGGTTGATCACATTCACTGCACTACCTACCCTCATCTATATGCCTGGTCACCTCTCAAAGAACTCTATCGGGCTAGGTAGGCACGATTTGCCCTTCACAACGCAATGCTGACTGTCACTGATCAGACCATGATTCTCTAAATGTCCTTAGATCCTTTACCTAAGAATCGTTTCCAACAGCTTTCCCACCACAGACTTAAGGCTCACTGGTCGATAATTACCCGGACTATCCCTACTACCCTTTCTAAACAAGTGGACAACACTCGCCAACCTGCAATCCTCCGGTACCATTACTTTGGACAACGAGGACATAAAGATCCTAGCGAGAGGCTCAGCAATCTCTTCCCACGCCTCGTGGAGCAGCCTGGGGAATATTCCGTCAGACCCCTGGGACTTATCCGTCCAAATATATTTTAACAACTCCAACACCTCCTCTCCCTTAATATCAATATGCTCCAGAACATCAACCTCATTCATATTGTCCTCACCGTCATCAATTTCCCTCCCATTGGTGAATACTGAAGGGAAGTATTCATTCACGACTTCGCTCACTTTCTCAGCCTCCAGGCACATCTTCCCACTTTTATCTCTAATCAGTCCTATCTTTACTCCTGTCATCCTTTTTTTCTTCACATAATTGAAGAGTTCCTTGATGTTTTCATTTACCCTACTAGCCAAGGCCTTCTCATGCCCACTTATTGCTCTAACCCTAACCCTAATGCTCTTTTCGGCAAGTTCCAGCCTTATAGCCTCATAATTTGCCCTTCCCCAATTAAAATAAATTCCTGTCCTCTCTGATTCTATCCTCTTCCATGATAATGCTAAAGGTCCGGGAGCGGTGTTCACTGTCGCCCAGATGCTCACCCACTGAGAGGTCTGTGACCTGACCCGGTTCGTTACCTAATACTAGATCTAGTACGGCATTCACCCTAGTCGGCCTGTCAACATACTGGAACAGGAATCCATCCTGGACACATTTAACACTCTGTCCCATCTAAACCTTTGGAACTAATCAAGTGCCAATCAATATTAGGGAAGTTAACGTCACCTATGATAACAACCTTGTTATTTTTGTACCTTTCCAAAATCTGCCTCCCAGTCTGCCTCCCGGTATCTCTACTGCTTCCAGGGGGCCTGTAGAATACCCCCTGTAGAGTAACCGCTCACTTCCTGTTCCTGACTTCTACCCCTACTGTGTCAAAAGAGAATCCTGCGACATTATCCACCCTTTCTGCAGCTGTAATAGTACCGCTGACTGGTAATGCCACCCGTCCTTCTCTTTACCCCCTCTCTATCCCTTTTAAAGGGCTAGATCACGCTATTCTGGTGTCAGATACAGTGTGGAGCTCCCACAACCACGTCCCATCATACACTGCCGTGGTCAGACACAGAATGATGCTTTCTCCACACCGTCCCAACGCAGACTCCCGGGGTTAGAAACGGAATGAAGCTCCCTCCGCTTTGTTTGTTATCATTTAACATTGCCTGTATTGGGAAGGAAGTATCCACTCCTCAATGTTTTTCCACTTAGAGTAATATGATGGGTTTCGACTATATATCACAACTCTCAACTGTGCTGCAAAATAATAATCTCTAAGAGAATGTAGGCCCCATCCCCCCTTTTACTACGAACTCTATACCTTTTTGAGACGAACTTTAGTCGTTCCAGCTTGCAAAATACACCTTGATAACATTTTGTTCCATTCAATTGATTGATTTTGATTAATCTCTATTGGTAGGATATGAAAGATATATCCTTGTCTGGGCAGTATATTCATTTTAAAAGATTCAATCCTTGAACTGAGAGTAAAACAAAGAAAATCGTTTGCATCTTGTTATATCTTCCTTAATTTTTATATATATGCTGATAATTGCATTTTGATAATTTTGCCAAAATTGTGATAATTATGCCAAATATTCGAAAGACTCTGTTTGCCATGTCCAAGGAAATTTAATTTCAATTTCTCCTGGTGTGCTATAATTATATGAAAGTAATTGTTCTTTTTTAATCTATGTTGATCTTGCATCCTAATAATTCATCACATTGTTCAAAGTATTTATCAATTTAACTAAAGAGTATGTCGGTTGACCTAGATCGATCAAGATGTCATCACGTAACAAGCCAATTTCTACTCTTTTCCTGCAATAGTAATTCCCCTGATATCTTCATTTTGTCCGATATATTAAGCTAATGGTTCCAGATATAATGTGAAGACTAGTGGTGACCATGGACAACCCTGTCTTGAAGCCCTTTCTAGGGTAAGACTATTTGATAAATATCGATTGATTTTAATTCTATTAGGGTCGTCATATAGTGGCTGCGTAGTTTTAATAATTGTGTTATGGAAACCAAATCCATACAAAACTGTAAAGAAAATTCCAATTAACCGAATCAAATGCGTTTTCAGTGTCCACGCTTATCACTATTGCTTCGATGTTAGTTTCTTTTTTGTATATGATCCATAATGTGAAATGTCTTTCGTACATTATCTTGTGTCTAGCGTTGTTGAAAAACCTGTCCGATCGTTATGTATCACTATGGGTAGAAACTCTTCTAATGGTTTGGTCATTATGTATGTAAATAATCTACATTAAGAAAGGATATTAATGTAAATGGCCCGCATTCCATTTTATCCTTGTCTCCTTTCGGTATAGTTTGGATTATCGCTTCCTTCCAACTGGGTGGCATTTGTACCTTTTTTGAGCCCAGTTCAGTGTGGGGAGTAAGTCCGGAATTAACTCATTTTCAAATTCTTTGTACCACTCTGCCGTAGACCCATCTGATCCTGGTGACTTGCTTAATTTTAGCCTACTAATTGCAGCTTTTAATTCAACTTCAGTTATGTCATCAGTCATTTTATTTTGTTCTTCGCTTAAAGTTGTTAACTCTAGAGAAGTCAGGACGGTGTCAATTTGTGTTATCCTTCCGCTTGGAACTTATAGAGTTTTGTAAAACAGTTCAAAATATTCTTCAATTTCACTTATACTGTTTTTAATCATTTTTGTTCATGAAACCCTAGAACTATTATCTGTATTTTCTGATATCCGTTTTTTTATCTTTCCGTGCCTATACTTTAATAGAATTAGATCCACTTTCATAATGTATCGCATTCAGGAACATAATTTTTTCTTGATTGCTTGCGTGGTCAAACTATTAATATAATTCCTACTTTATTTTTAATTTCCTCTAATGTATCCTGTGCGAAATTCACTTTGTGTTTTTTCCCTAGCTCCTTCAGCCTATTTTGTAATTCCTCCAATAGTTTAATCCTTATTTGTTTCTTATATGAAGATATCGCTATAATTTTCCCTCTTAAAACAGCCTTCAGATTATCCCATAGAATGGGAGTTTAAACGTACCCATTATCACTGAATTCTAAGAAAAGACCAATTTATTTTTTTAAATTATTTCTTAAAATAGGGATCATTAAGTAGAGTTGAATTTAGATTCCAAATCGTATTCTTTAGTTGTAGGTCAAAATCAGCAGATAAATATAGAGGTGTATGGTCACTTAGTTCCATTGTCCCAATTCCTCAGCTGTTTATTTTGCCTTTGTCTTTTCCAAATGTTATGGATTGTCTATTCTTCTATATACATAATGGGAGCAGTATAATGAGTATAATACCTTCAGTTGTGGGGAAGTTCCCTCCATATCATAATTAGACTAATATCCTAAATATGTGTATTAAATTTCTTATGTAAGGATTTTGTTTGATAGGTTTTTTTTGCTATTGGAAGAGCCTAACGTTGCTTTTAATTATAAAGTTAAGACTCCCCCGCATATCAGGAGACCTTCTGTTTCCGTTATCATAATATTAGTAATTTCTTGAAAGAAAGTAATATTACTTCCCGGGGGTGCGTATATATTCAATGGAGTAACGAATTTCCGTCGATATTCCCCCTTACCAGAATATATCTGCACTCCTTATCTTCAATTTCGGATATTTTTAATTCAAAATTTAGCTTACTTGAGATTAAAATAGCAACTCTTCTCCTATGTTTTTATTTATTTGAGGAGAAAAACAAATTAATGGAGCCCATTCTCTTTAGTGTTTCCATGCTCATTGTTCCTTAAGTGTGTCTCCAGTAAATTCACTACATGGGCTTGTTCTTCTCTCACTTTGTAGAGACTTTTGCTTCGTTTGATTGTATTTAACAGCCCATTGACATTAAAACAAATAAATTTTACTTTGTCCTTATTCATGTGAATTTACCTGTCAATATATCATTGAAATTAGCAGAATAAAACTTAATCGATCTGCTCCCTGAGCAAATCAGAACAATGAAAAGCGAGTAATGAGAAAAAGACAAAGTTGGTGTGATTCCCAGGCTGAAATCTCTAGTAGATAATCCTGGGTGAGCAAGGGGAAACGCCTAGCTGTGGGGGATAACCCCACATACCTGTGAGGTAAGCGCCCCCATGGCAGTACCCATAAATGTAGGTGAACAAAACATTGTCACATGGTGCGAGCAGAATCATGTGCAGCTGAATACGAAAAAGTCGAAGAAGCTGGTGGTGGACCTGAGGAGGTCTAACGTACCGGTGACCCCTGATTCCATCCAAAGGGTCAGTGTGGACATGGTGGAGGATTACAAATACCTGTTGATACGAATTGACAATAAACTGGACTGGTCAAAGAACATTGAGGCTGTCTACAAGAAGGGGCAGAGCCGTCTCTTTTCCTGAGGAGACTGAGGTCCTTTAACATCTGCCAGTCGATGCTCAGGGTATTCTACGAGGCTGTGATGTCCAGTGCTATCATGTTTGCTGTTGTGTGCTGGGGCAGCAGGCTGAGGGTAGCAGACACCAACAGGATCAACAAGCTCATTTGCCAGGTCAGTGATGTTGTGGGGGTGGATCTGGATTCTCTGACGGTGGAGCCTAAATAGAGGATGCGGTCCAAGTTGCATGCCATCTTGGACAATGTCTCCCGTCCACTCCATAATGAACTGGTTAGGCACAGGTTTATATTCAGCCAGAGACTCATTCCACCGAGTTGCCACACTGAGCGTCATAGGAAGTCATTCCTGCCTGTGGCCATCAAACATTACAACTCCTCCCTCGGAGTGTCAGACACCCTGAGCCAAAAAGCTTGTCCTCAACTTATTTCTACTTGGCATGATTTACTTATTATCATTTAATTACTTTTTATTTTATTTTGTTATATTTCTGCTCTATTCTTGGATCGTGCAATTGTAAAGAAACTTGTCTCTCTTCTGTGCTCATTACACAGAAAAAAATTCCCTATGTATTCTGTATATGTATCTTCTCATTTAGGTGAGGAAAAAGGAGTGAATGAGTGAATAAAAAGGAATAATTGAGTAATATAAAATCCGCCTTATAATAAGTATTTCTTCAGGTAAGTATTGCACAGTCTATGTTTGTTTCCGTTTAGCTTATCAACATTTTTACAGTTAGTCAAACCTTATCACCCCCTCTGGCGGGGGTGAAGGCTGTCTTCAGAGAACTCCCAGTCTCTTCCTGATATACTTCTTTCGTCCTCCTCCCGTCCCCTGCTTTATCGATGCTCTCACTATTTCCCAAGCAGAGTGGGATAACTGCTCAGCTGGGCTTCCCTCGGTTCGATCACGCTGACGGGCAACCCTCTATCCCTCATGTCTGCGGTCGCCTCTTCCACTGACTGATACACTTGTATCCCATCTTCATAAAACACTCGTTCAGCTTGGTATGGAGATTGGAATCTAATCTTTCCTCGCTTTAATACTCGCTTTGCTTCAGAGTACTCTTTCCGTCTCTGCAGGACCGCCGGGGGGTTAGGCTTGATTGAAATATATTAATTTCCCGTCCAAGAACAAACATTTCTTTCCCCAGGCCCTTCGTAGAATCTCCGCCTTGGTATAGTATCGAACGGATCTAATTACTACTGAGCGTGACTTCTCTTCTCTGTCTCCGGTGAGCCTCGGGAGGAACGCATGGTGCGCTCTCTCAGTTTCAAGCTCCATAGTCGAATGAATCTCCAGCGCGTACCGCAGCAGCGTTCGTACAAACTTCATCATAGACAAACCCTCCCCTCCTCCTGATATTTTTCCGCCGTGATTGTCCCTCAAGGTCAAACAGTTTACTTTATTGTTGATTTAATATTTTTATCGTCTTACTTAGTATCTGTTCCACGTTTTGCCCGCGATCTTCCCCGACTCAATTCGTGTCTCACCCACCGCTATTTTTGACTGACGTTTCGAGCTCTGACTTGATATAATTTAGTTGCTGTTTTATATCTTTTTGGAATCCCGTATCGCTTCAAGAACTTTTATCATATTCGCCTGAAAGAGGCCCATCGTCAGCCTCGCTACCGCGCGTTCGGGAGGAGATACGCTCGCTGCACGCCTCTCGTCCTTAGGCTCTGCAGTGACGCTTTTTTAAAAAAATCTCCATTGATTTTCCCCATTCTTGCCCCCTTATCAATTCAGATATTTTCGAAAGATCTTGTATTTGATGGAAAAACAGAGCAAAATATGCGTTTTTTCCGGACGAGCTATTGACAAAAGCCGCCGTTCTGGACGATGACGTCACCAGAACCGCGTGTGCGGTTGTAAACTGATTTTCTCGCAGACTCACAGAGGAGACGCACAGAGGCTGGTGACGAAAGGGTCACTGAATGAGCGAGTGCCCACGAGGGTGGGCTGAGAATCGATCAGGGGCTATCACAATGTGTGTAACGGTGGCCCTGTGGGAACTACCGGTGTGTCTACCACTCGACTGGGTTGGTAGTTTTACCACTTGAGGACAGTACCCATAGTGAAGTCACATTTGGCTAACTTGAAGGACTGAATATTGTGAACTGAAAAACAGGACTCCGGGTGTGTTCTACCTCTGTTGACTTGTTTTTTTACAGGGTTGCGTGTGTGCAACAAATTCATGGGGAGAGATAGGGAGACAGTGACTTATGCAGAGAGCGAAAGGGATGGACAGAAGGTAATGGGGTTTGTCTGAGAGACCTCCTGAACTCCATCTGTCTGCCGTCCCGCAATTTTTGCTGTTTTGATGGGGAACCAGTCACTGTACCGATCAGCGTGCATTGGTTTCCAGTAAACATCAATATCCCGATACCTATTTTCAGTGTTATACACAGAATAGTTATTCTGGGGCCGTGGTTTCCCGCACAAAGGGGGTCTGAATCCCCGGCGATGAGCAGCGAAGTGGGAGGCTACGACGATCAAACCAGGAGCCAACCGCGGGTGGATGGGTGTCGATGGGATACAATTATCCGAGACAATAAGGTTCTGCATGAGTGACACATATCCCACAGTCCTTCACTCCTTCTCGACTCATTGCACCCCTCTTTAATCCCCTACATGCACTCCTTTCTGCCTTTTTTCTTTTGCTAGCCCCCTCAACCATCTCTCCCCTACGTCCCTCCTCTCTCTCTCTCTCTCTCTTTCCCACGTCAGTTGGCCCTCCGCTTTCTCTCAACCCAAAATTCTCTAAAATACACACCCGCTGTTCGCTCCCTACACCCATTCCCTCCTAGATCTGACCATCTGACCGTTCCCCTCTTTATCTCCGCTCGTCCCTTTCTGCCCCCGTCACCAATTTCTCTCTCTCCCATCTCCTACATACTCCCGCTTTCTCCCCTCCACTTGTCTCCCCACTCTGACAGTTCCTCTCTCCGCTACTCTCATCTCTCGAGAACACCCGCTCTCACACACTCAATCTCCATCCTGCCCTGCACATACTCTGCCTGTTCTAGGTCTCGCTGTTTATCAGCCCGTCATCTGGTCTTTGTTGGTGTCAGTCACACTGCACTGTCAACACATGCTTCCACTGACAACAGTCGCTTCCCCTTTCTGAGCTCAGAGACGCAGACAAACCTCGAGAGAATGGACGACAGCGAGACTGACATGAATATGAAGTTCAACATAACAGACTCACTGTCTCCTTCCCGAGGTAAGGGGGCATAAAGAGAGAGTTTCATTCCGTGACAGACACCGGGAGTGAGTGACGGGGCGGTTCGGACCTAGAGCCACACTGCCTGACCACAGGGGTGTATGCTGGGACGGTGTGGAAGCAGATTCACACTGTGACAGACCACGGGAGTGTGTGATGGGGCGCAGTGGAGGGAGATTCACTCTGTGTCTGACCCCGGGAGTGTGTGATGAGACGGTGTGGAGGGAGATTCACTCTGTGTCTGACCCCGGGAGTGTGTGATGAGACGGTGTGGAGGGAGATTCACTTTGTGTCTGACCCCGGTAGTGGTGATTGGACGGTGTTGATGGACATTCACTTAGTGTCTGAATCTGGGAGTGTGTGATGGGACGGTGTGGAATGAGATTCAATCTGTCTCTGACCCCGGGAGTGTGTGATGGGACGGTGTTGAGGGAGATTCTCTCTGTGTCTGAACCAAGGACTGCGCGATGGGTCTGTGTGGAAGGAGATTTACTCTGTATCCGACCAGAGATGTGTACGATAGGATGGTGGGGAAGGAGATTCATTGTGTGTCTTACCACTGGACTGTATGATGGGACGGTGAGGACGGAGATTCACTCTGTGCTAAAACCGGGATTGTGTGTAGGGTCGTTGTGGAGGGAGCTGCACTCTGTGTCTGACCCCGTGAGTGTAAGATGGGACAGTCTGGAAGCAACCTACCTCTGTGTCTGACCACGGGAGTGTTAGACTGGACAGTGTGTAGCGAGATTCTCTCTGTGTCTGACCCCGGGAGTGTGTGATGGGACGATTTCTAGGGAGACTCACACTGTGTCTGACCCCGGGAGTGTTTAATGGGACGGTGTGGAATGAGATTCACTCTGTGTCTTACCACGGGAGTGTGTGATGGGACGGTGTGGAGGGAGATTCCCACTGTGTCTGACCCCGGAAGGGTGTGATGGGACGGTGTGAATGCATATTCAATCTGTGCTGACAGCGGGAGTGTGCGATGGGCCGTTGCGGAGGGAGATTCACTCTGTGTCTGACCGCGGGATTGTGTGATGAGACGGTCCGGATGGAGAATAACTCTGTGTCTAACCACGGGAATGTATGATGGGTCGGTGTGGAAGGAGTTTCATTCTGTGTCTGACACCGGGTCTCTGTGATGGGGCGGTGTGGAGTGAGCCTCAGTCTCTGTCTGACCAAGGGAGTGAGTCATGGGACGGCGTGGAGGTAGATTCACTCTCTTTCTGACCCCGGAAAGGTGTGAGGGAACGATGTGCATGGATATTAAATCTGTGCTGACACGGGGAGCGTGCGATGGGCCGTTGCGGTGGGAGATTCGCTTTGTGTCTGACCGCGGGATTGTGTGATGCGACGGTGTGGATGGTGAATCACTCTGTTTCTAACAGTGGGTCGGTGTGGAAGGAGTTTTACTCTGAGTCTGACCCCGGAATTCTGTGATGGTGCGGTATGGAGTGATCTTCACTCTCTGTCTGACCCGGGGAGTGTGTCATGGGACGGCGTGGAAGGATATTCACTCTGTGTCTGACCCCGTGAGTGTGAGATGGGACAGTGTGGAAGCAACCTATCTCTGTGTCTGACCACGGCAGTGTTAGAATGGACAGTGTGTAGCGAGGTTCACTCTGTGTCTGACCTCGGGAATGTGTGGTGTGACGGTGGTCAGGGAGATTCACTCTGTGTCTGACCCCGGGAGTGTTTGATGGGACGGTTTCTAGGGAGATTCACACTGTGTCTGACCCCGTGAGTGTTTAATGGGACGGTGTGGAATGAGATTCACTCTGTGTCTTACCACGGGAGTGAGTGATGGGACGGTGTGGAGGGCGATTCACTCTGTGTCTGACACCGGAAGTGTAAGATGGGACTGTGTGGAAGCAACCTATCTCTGTGTCTGACCACGGGAGTGTTAGAATGGACGGTGTGGAGGGAGACTCACTTTGTGTCTGACCCCGGGAGTGTGTGATGAGACGGTGTGGAGGGAGATTCACTCTGTGTCTGACCCCGGGAGGGTGTGATGAGACGGGGTTGAGGGTTATTCACTCTGTGTCTGACCATGGAGTGTGCGATGTGACAGTGTGGAGGGTGACACACTCTGTGTCTGACACCTGTAATGTGTGATTGGACGGTGTTGAGGGACATTCACTCAGTGTCTGACCCTGGGAGTGTGTGATGGGACGGTTTTGAGGGAGATTTACTCTGTGTCTGACACCGGGAGTGTGTGATGGGACGGTGTTGAGGGAGATTCTTTCTGTGTCTAAACCCGGGAGTGTGTGATGGAGCGGTGTGGAAGGAGATTCACTATGTGCTAAAACCGGGATTGTGTGATGGGACGGTGTGGACAGACAGTCATTCAGTGTCTGACCCCGGGATTGTGTGATGGGACGGTGTTGAGGGTTATTCAAACTGTGTCTGACCATGGAGTGTGCGAAGGGTCAGTGTGGAGTGTGATTCACTCTGTGTCTGACACCGGTAGTGTATGATTGGACGATGTGGAGGGAGATTCACTCTGTGTCTGACCCCTGGAGTGTGCGATGGGTTTGTGTGCAAGGGGATATACTCTGTGTCCGACGCCGGGAGTGTGTGATGGGTCGGTGTGGAAGGAGATTCACTCTGTGTCTGACCCCGTGAGTGTGAGATGGAACAGTGTGGAAGCAACCTATCTCTGTGTCTGACCTCGGGAATGTGTGGTCTGACGGTGGTAAGGGAGATTCACACTGTGCCTGACCCCGTGAGT
>NW_026781118.1:0-13000 GCF_030144855.1 Hypanus sabinus
CGATTGATGCACTCAGCAGGTCGGGAGGATTCCGTGGAAAGGAACAGTCAACGTTTTATGGCTGCGACCCTTCGTCAGGACTGAGGGGTGGGAGCAGGGGCTCTATCGAGAACATGGGAGAAAGGTGGGAAGGATAAGTATGGTAGGTGCTGGATGAGAAACCGGTAAGAGGGAAGATCAAGATGAGAGTTATGGGTAGCAGGGAAGGTAAAGAAAGCTCCCCTATGGATGCTGCCGGGTTTGGAGATCAAGTCATATGAAGCAAGGTTAGCAGAGCTGGGACTTTTTTCTTTGGAGCGTAGAAGACTGAGAGGGGACTTGATAGAGCTCTACAAGATTAAGAGAGGCATAGATAGGCTGGAGAGTCAGTACCTGTTTCCCAGACCGCCAATAGGCTAAAAAAATTCAGGGTATTTTAGAGCCTCTTTGACAAGCACATGTATGAAAGAAGAATGGAAGGTTATAGGGTAGCGTGGGTTTAGTACATTTTGCAAAGATTACATTGGTTGGCACAACATGGAGGGCTGAGGTGCCTGCATTGTGCTATGGTGTTCAATGGTTCTAAGGAATGTAATAGAAAAGCACGATAGATAGTCGAAGGAAGCGGTACCATGAGGGAACTGATAGGGAGCTGGAGGAGGAGGGAACAAAGAAACACAGAAAATAGGTGAAGGAGTAGGCTATTCGGCCCTTCGAGCCTGCACCGCCATTCAGTATGGTCATGGCTGATCAACCAACTCAGATCGCTGAACCTGCTTTCTCTCCATACCCACTGATCCCTTTAGCCAAAAGTGTCATATCTAACTTCCTCATAAATATAGCCAATGAACCGGCCTCAACTGTTTCCTGTGGCAGAGAATTCCACAGATTCACCACTCTCTGTCTGAAGAAGTTTTTCCTCATATCGTTTTTCCTCATATAAGTGTTTCCTTTTCCTAAAAGGCTTCCCCTTTAGACTAGATCTGTGACACCTTGTTCCGGACTTCCCCAACGTCGGACACAACCTTCCAGCATTTAGCCTGTCCAATTCCTTTCGAATTTTATATGTTTCAATATCCCCCCTTATCTTCTAAATTCCAGTGATTAAAACTGGGATGTGGGAAGGTAGGGGGAAGGAATTACTGGAAACTGGAAAGTTCAAGGGAGCTTCGTTCTGTGTCTGACACTGGAAAGTGAGAAGCGACGATGTGCAAAACAGCGACAACTACTGTCTGATGCCGGGACTGTGTAATGCGGCATGTCGGGTACTGTATTACATTACTTTGCGTCTGACCCTGACTGTGTGAAGAGATGATGGATCAGGACCTTCTCTCTGCGTTTGACATCTCCGTGATAGCTCGGAAGAAGCGGCTTTTGCTCTCCGTTTGACTACCTGAATGAGTGACGTCATTGACGGAGTGGGCTTCACTCCACGTCTGATCTCAAAAGAATGTGACAGAGCGATGTGGAGGGAGTTTCACAGCGTCCCCGGCTGTGTGTGAGATGGGACGGTGTAGAGGGTGTTTCACTCTGTGACTGACCCCGGGAGTGTGTGATGGCACGGTGTGGAGGGAGAATTCCACTGTGTCTGAACCAGGGAGTGAGTGATAGGACTTTGTGGAGGGAGAATCACTCTGTGTCTGACCACGGGAGTGTGTGATCGGGCGGTGTGGAGGGAGATTCACTGTGTCTGACCCCGGTAGTGTGTGATGGGACAGTGCGGAGAGATTTTCACTCTGTGTTTGACCCCGGGTGTGTGTGATGGGACGGTGTGGAGGGAGATTCACTCTGTGTCTGACCCCGGTAGTGTGCGATGGGACAGTGTGGAGGGAGATTCACTCTGTGTCTGACCCCGGGAGTGTGTGATGGGACAGTGCGGAGAGATTTTCACTCTGTGTTTGACCCTGGAAAATGTGATTGGCCGTGTGGAATGAGCGACATCTAGTGTCTGAGCCCGGGAGTGTGTTATAGAATGGTGTGGAGGGAACTTAAACACAAAGTACTCTGCATATGATGCGGTCAAGGCAACACAAACAACATGCTTGATGAACTTAGCAGGTCGGGCAGCTTCCGTGGAAAGGAACAGTCAATGTTTTATGATCGTCACCCTTCCTCAGGACTGGGGTAGGGCAGGGGCACTATAGAGAACGTGGGGGAAGGGTGGGAAGGTTAAGGATGGTAGGTGCTAGGTGAAAAGTCAGTGAAGGGAAAAATGAAGCTGTGGGTTATGGGTAGCAGCTAGTGCATAGGCAGGAAAGGTAAAGAAGCCTCCCCTATGGATGTTGCCTGATGTGGAGATCAAGTCGTATGAAGCAAGGTTAACAGAACTGGGAATTTTCTGTTTGGAGTGTAGAAGAATGAGACGGGACTTGATAGAGGTGTTCAGAATTATCAGAGGCATAGATAGGGAGGATAGACAGTACCTGTTTTGCAGGGCACCAATAGCAAACAACAGAGGGCATATGTAAACAGTAAGGGAGGGAAGTTTATTGGAAACCACAGGGTTATGACTTTTTAGACAGAGGGTTTGTGAGCGGCTGGAATGACTTGCCAGCGATGGTGGTGGAGGCTAAAACATTAGGGGCATTTAAAAGTCTTTTGGACAGGCACATATTTGAAAGAATAATGGAGTGTTACTGGGTAGTGTGGGTTTAGTACATGTTTTTAAGAATTATATGGACGGCACAGCATGGAGGGCTGAAGGGCCTGCATTGTGCTGTTGTGGTCTGTGGTTCTAACGAAGGTAAGAGGAAAGCTCCATGGGTAGTTGTAGGAGGTGGAAGCATGGTGGAGGTGACAGGGTGCTGGAGGAGGAGGAAGAGTGAAACTGGGATGCTAGTACGGAAGGGGAGGGAATTACTGGAAGGTGGAGAATCCATGGGAGCATCGTTCTGTATCTGACCCCGGAAAGTGTGAAGGGGCGTTGTGCAAACAGCGACACCTAGTGTCTGATGCCGGGATTGTGAGATTCGGCTGGTCGGTACTGTATTACATCACTTCGAGTCTGACCCTGACTTTGTGAAGAGATGATGCATCAGGACATTCTCTCTGCGATTGACATTCTGTGATAGCTCGGAAGAAGCAGGTTTTGCTCTATGTTTGACTGCTAGAATGAGTGACGTGACTGGGCGGAGTGAGCTTCGCTCCGCGTCTGATCCAAACAATAATGTGATAGAACGATGTGGAGGGAGATTCACATCGACCCCGGGGGTGTGTGATGAAACGGTGTGGCGGGAGATTCATTCTGTGTCTGACCCAGGGTATGTCTGAAAGGACGGTGTGGAGGGAGGTTCACTTTATGCCTGATCCCGTGAGAGTGTGATGGACAGTGTGAAGGGAGCCTGTTTCTGTGTCTGACCCAAGGTTTGTATGATGGGACGGTGTGGAGGGAGATTCATTCTGTGTCTGACCTCGGGAGTGTGTGATGGGACGGTGTGGAGAGAGCTTGACTCTGTGTCTGACCTCGGGAGTGTGTGATAGGTCCGTGTAGAGGGAGATTCTCTCTGTGTCTGACCCAGGGAATTTGTGATCGGACGGTGTGGAGGGAGATTCACACTGTGTCTGACCCAGGGTATGTCTGATAGGACGGTGTGGAGGGAGGTTCACTTTATGCCTGGCCCCGTGAGTGTCTGATGGACGGTGTGGAGGGAGATTCACTGTGTGTCTGACCCCGGTAGTGTGTGATGGGACAGTGCGGAGAGATTTTCACTCTGTGTTTGACCCCGGGTGTGTGTGATGGGACGGTGTGGAGGGAGATTCACTCTGTGTCTGACCCCGGTAGTGTGCGATGGGACAGTGTGGAGGGAGATTCACTCTGTGTCTGACCCCGGGAGTGTGTGATGGGACAGTGCGGAGAGATTTTCACTCTGTGTTTGACCCTGGAAAATGTGATTGGCCGTGTGGAATGAGCGACATCTAGTGTCTGAGCCCGGGAGTGTGTTATAGAATGGTGTGGAGGGAACTTAAACACAAAGTACTCTGCATATGATGCGGTCAAGGCAACACAAACAACATACTTGATGAACTTAGCAGGTCGGGCAGCTTCCGTGGAAAGGAACAGTCAATGTTTTATGATCGTCACCCTTCCTCAGGACTGGGGTAGGGCAGGGGCACTATAGAGAACGTGGGGGAAGGGTGGGAAGGTTAAGGATGGTAGGTGCTAGGTGAAAAGTCAGTGAAGGGAAAAATGAAGCTGTGGGTTATGGGTAGCAGCTAGTGCATAGGCAGGAAAGGTAAAGAAGCCTCCCCTATGGATGTTGCCTGATGTGGAGATCAAGTCGTATGAAGCAAGGTTAACAGAACTGGGAATTTTCTGTTTGGAGTGTAGAAGATTGAGACGGGACTTGATAGAGGTGTTCAGAATTATCAGAGGCATAGATAGGGAAGATAGACAGTACCTGTTTTGCAGGGCACCAATAGCAAACAACAGAGGGCATATGTAAACAGTAAGGGAGGGAAGTTTATTGGAAACCACAGGGTTATGACTTTTTAGACAGAGGGTTTGTGAGCGGCTGGAATGACTTGCCAGCGATGGTGGTGGAGGCTAAAACATTAGGGGCATTTAAAAGTCTTTTGGACAGGCACATATTTGAAAGAATAATGGAGTGTTACTGGGTAGTGTGGGTTTAGTACATGTTTTTAAGAATTATATGGACGGCACAGCATGGAGGGCTGAAGGGCCTGCATTGTGCTGTTGTGGTCTGTGGTTCTAACGAAGGTAAGAGGAAAGCTCCATGGGTAGTTGTAGGAGGTGGAAGCATGGTGGAGGTGACAGGGTGCTGGAGGAGGAGGAAGAGTGAAACTGGGATGCTAGTACGGAAGGGGAGGGAATTACTGGAAGGTGGAGAATCCATGGGAGCATCGTTCTGTATCTGACCCCGGAAAGTGTGAAGGGGCTTTGTGCAAACAGCGACACCTAGTGTCTGATGCCGGGATTGTGAGATTCGGCTGGTCGGTACTGTATTACATCACTTCGAGTCTGACCCTGACTTTGTGAAGAGATGATGCATCAGGACATTCTCTCTGCGATTGACATTCTGTGATAGTTCGGAAGAAGCAGGTTTTGCTCTATGTTTGACTGCTAGAATGAGTGACGTGACTGGGCGGAGTGAGCTTCGCTCCGCGTCTGATCCAAACAATAATGTGATAGAACGATGTGGAGGGAGATTCACATCGACCCCGGGGGTGTGTGATGAAACGGTGTGGCGGGAGATTCATTCTGTGTCTGACCCAGGGTATGTCTGAAAGGACGGTGTGGAGGGAGGTTCACTCTATGCCTGATCCCGTGAGAGTGTGATGGACAGTGTGAAGGGAGCCTGTTTCTGTGTCTGACCCAAGGTTTGTATGATGGGACGGTGTGGAGGGAGATTCATTCTGTGTCTGACCTCGGGAGTGTGTGATGGGACGGTGTGGAGAGAGCTTGACTCTGTGTCTGACCTCGGGAGTGTGTGATAGGTCCGTGTAGAGGGAGATTCTCTCTGTGTCTGACCCAGGGAATTTGTGATCGGACGGTGTGGAGGGAGATTCACACTGTGTCTGACCCAGGGTATGTCTGATAGGACGGTGTGGAGGGAGGTTCACTTTATGCCTGGCCCCGTGAGTGTCTGATGGACGGTGTGGAGGGAGATTCACTGTGTGCCTGACCACGGGGTTGTGTGATGGGACGGTGTGGATGGAGCGTCACACTGTGTCTGAGCCCGTTGGTGTGTGATGGGACGGTGTGGAGGGAGATCCACTCTGTGTTTGACCCCGGGAGTGTGTGATGGGACGGTGTGGAGGGAGATCCACACTGTGTTTGACCCCGGGAGTGTGTGATGGGACGGTGTCGTGGGAGCTTCACTCTGTGACTGAACACGGGAGTGTGTGATGGGACGGTGTGGAGGGAGTGAGAGATGGGACGGTGTGGAGGGAGATCCACTCTGTGATTGACCCCGGGAGTGTGTGATGGGACGGTGTCGTGGGAGCTTCACTCTGTGACTGAACACGGGAGTGTGTGATGGGACGGTGTGGAGGGAGATCCACTCTGTGTTTGACCCCGGGAGTGTGTGATGGGACGGTGTCGTGGGAGCTTCACTCTGTGACTGAACACGGGAGTGTGTGATGGGACGGTGTGGAGGGAGCTTGACTCTGTGTCTGACCCCGGGAGTGTGTGATGGGACGGTGTGGAGGGAGCTTGACTCTGTGTCTGACCCCGGGAGTGTGTGATGGGACGGTGTCGTGGGAGATTCACTCTGTGACTGAACACGGGAGTGTGTGATGGGACGGTGTGGAGGGAGGCTAACTTTTTACTGATCCCAGTTGATGCGACGGGAATTATGGAGGGAGATATATGGTTCCTTTATTCTTAGTTGCAGAGCAAACGTGTCCGCAAATCTGGATCAAAAATGAAGACCGGTGTTATTTCATATCCAAGATCGCAAATACTTATGATGGAGCGAGGCAACATTGTTCAGAACTTGATTCAGGGCTCCTCGAAATAAATTCAAACAAGGAAAAGGTACGTCTTGCCCTGAGAAGAGATATCAGTAATCAGGAGATCACGGGATGAGACAAACAGTGATTCTCCCCCCCCACACAATCCTAATCCGGCCACCGCCCCACCCCCCACACTCCTGGGAAGATCCTTCCACAATGTCCCGGCGCACACTCCCGGGGTCAGACACAGAGTGAATCTCCCTCCACAGCGTCTCATCACACACTCCCGGGGTCAGATACAGAGTGAATCTCCGTCCACCCCGTCCCATCAAACACTCCCCGGGGTCAGACATAGAGTGAATCTCCCTCCACACCGTCCAATCACACACTCCCGGGGTCAGACACAGAGTGAAACTCCCTCCACACCGTCCTATCACACACTCCCGGGGTCGGACACAGAGTGAATCTGCCTCCACACCGTCCCATCACACACTCCCGGGGTCGGACACAGAGTGAATCCCCCTCCACACCGTCCCATCACACACTCCCGGGGTCATACACAGAGTGAATTTCCCTCCACACCGTCCCATCACACACCACCGGGGTCAGACAGAGTGAATCTCCCTCCGGACCGTCCCATGAAACACTCCCTGGGTCAGACACAGAATGAATGTCCCTCCAGACCGTCCCATCACACACTCCCGAGGTCAGACACAGAGTGAATCTCCCTCCACACGGTCCCATCACACACTCCCGGGGTCAGAGAGAGTGAATCTCCCTCCACACCGTCCCATCACACACTCCCGGGTTCAGACAGAAAGTGAATCTCCCTCCACACCGTCCAATCACACACTCCCGGGGTCCGACACAGAGTGAAACTCCCTCCACACCGTCCCATCACACACTCCCGGGTTCAGACACAGAGTGACGCTGACTCCACCCCGTCCCATCACACACTCCCGGGGTCAGACACAGAGTGAATCTCACTCCACACCGTCCGATCACACACTCCCGGGTTCAGACACAGAGTGACGCTGACTCCACCCCGTCCTATCACACACTCCCGTGGTCTGACACAGAGTGAATCTCCCTCCACCCCATCCCATCACACACTCCCGGGGTCAAACACAGAGTTAATCTCCCTCCACACTCCCGAGCTCAGTCAATGGGTGTTTCCCTCTCTGTTCCGTCCCTTCAAATGGATATGCAATGAGAGAGTCTGTTTCTAAACATTATCTGAAATGATTTAATTTCACAGAATTTTGTTTCTAATGCTGTCTATCAATCTGTATCATACTGGATCGGAAAATGCGCAGACAGGTGAGGTTTGGACTGTTGCCGGTCTGTGGTATTGGATTGGGACAGTGGGTTAGTTTGGAGAATGAAACGAGGTCGTGTGGATAGAGTCGGGCAGTGGTATCAATTTGAGTTCTGACTCAGATCTATGGGAAGAGAGGGTGTCAGTGAGATTAGTTTGGACAAAGGCTCGGTGTTGTTTTGAGAGTGGAACCGCGGGATTAGTTTGTTGACTGACAGAGTGTTGTCCCGAGAGGGTGAGGAAGTGGGATTAATTTGGGAGATTATTCGGGATTTTAGCGGAGCGCGGTATAATGAGATTCGTTCGGCCATGGACCTGGAGCTGTGGGGAGAGCGCGGTATCATGGGATTAGTTCCGAGGCTGCCAGGAGGCTGTGGGGAGAGTGCGGTATCATGGGATTAGTTCCGAGGCTGACAGGGGGCTGTGGGGAGAGCGCGGTATCATGGGATTAGTTCGAGGCTGACAGGGGGCTGTGGGGAGAGCGCGGTATCATGGGATTAGTTCCGAGGCTGACAGGGGGCTGTGGGGAGAGCGCGGTATCATGGGATTAGTTCCGAGGCTGACAGGGGACTGTGGGCAGAGCGCAGTATCATGGGATTAGTTCCGAGGCTGACAGGGGGCTGTGGGGAGAGCGCGGTATCATGGGATTAGTTCCGAGGCTGACAGGGGGCTGTGGGGAGAATGCAGATCAGAGCTATTAGTTTGGCGACGTCTCCGGTTGTCTACTGTTGTGTCTCTATTGAAATTGTCTAACCCTCTTTGATAGAAATGTGGCCTCTGATCTTCTGTACAAGATATCCTATGGGTCGACCAGCTGCAGTAACTGCGGCTCGTACGGGAGTTATAATTGCAAATGGAAACACAGATTCATCTGCGAGAAGTCGGCACATTTAGACACGGATATTCCTGCAGAGATCCAAGGTTTCTGTCAACAGCCCGTGGGGCCGAGTTCAATCAACTGACTGCACCTCACTTCTCGCCATTCAATCTGCCCCACTCTCAAACCATTTCTACATCTCCCCCTTTCTACTGTTTTTCTCTTTTTACCCTTCATCTCTCTAAATCATTCCCTTTCCACCCCTCCTCTCCCGATCGAACCCCAGTCTCTGCCTCTCCTCTCTCCGTTCTCTATACACACTCTCAACCAAGGGGGAAAAAGACTGCACATTCACCCTATCTGTGCCCCTCCTGGCTTCATACCCACGCTCTAACGAATATAGACACATCCTTCTTGTCTTCTCTCCATATCTCAGACGCTCGAGTCCCGGGAACATCCTCGGAATGCTCCCTCAGGCACTCTTTCCAGCTCAGTGACATCTTTCCTCCATGAGGGCGACCGGAACTGAACACTGCTCTCCAAACGCGGCCTCAGTGACGCCTTGTACAACTTCAACGTGAGCTCAGCACGGTGAAAAGTTGTAAAATTAACATAAATTTGGAAAATTAATAAATACTGCATACAGTTGAATACCGAGGCAGTGTTTCAGTGTTCAGGGAGCGTTCGCAATCTGATGGCGGAGGGGAAGCAACTGCTCGTAATTGGTTGAGTTTTAAGACGCCTGTACACTTCCCCGATGGTTTCGATGAACACAGGGTATTTCCCGGCGGGAGACCGGGGCATTTCACCGACACTTCCTCGGTGATGAATGTGGTCTTCCCGAGGCATTTCTTCTTGAACATGTTCTCGGTGGAGGGGACGATTGCTGACAGGCAATAATTAGCAGTCTGAACCTTCAAGGGAAAGTGACAGCGAACCACACTCCGGGGAAAGCTGGATGTTCAGTCGGGAACATGGCACCTTCTCCGTGTTTGAATGAATGAGCTATGTGTAACCAGATGGATTCAGCATTCTGCTCTCTAGGTCTTAGCGTATATTGTCTCTCAGTGTCGGTCTAATCTCGTCCTTAATTACGAACGCCAATCCAACTCCTTGACATTCCTGCTTATCTTTCAATATTGCCTGATATCCTTGGATATTAAATTCCCAATCCTCTCCACCCTGCAACCACGTCTCTATAATGGCCACTATATCATTCCCTTTTGTACTGCTTTGTGCCACACGTTCACCGACCTTATTTGGAAAAATACGGGCATTCAGACAAAGTGACTTAACGCTCATTGTGCTTTTAAAATCATGTTATCTTTCTCTCGATACACTTGAATTTTCTTCGCTTCACTTCACTCCACTCTTACTTATTACTTTTAAACTTTTTATTTTTCTCGCACAATGGAATGAAGGGAATGACTGACGCATGAGAGAGGAGCTTGCCCAGGGGGATTGGAGGAGGTTACTGGGGGCGACCACGGCATAGCAGAGTTGGGTAGAGTTTCGAGGAACAGTTCACAAGGCGCAGGATAGATATACCCCAGAGATAGAGAAGTTCTCATATGGCATCCGCGGCTGACGAGAGATAATAAGGACTACATTAAAGTCAACGGAATTTAATGTAAGTTAGCAATAGTGAGCAATAGTGAGTGTGAAGTCGGATGATGAAGTAGTTTTTTTAAAAAACAGCCTCAACTGGCTGCGGAAGAATCAGTCTCTGTTCCTCAGGAGAAGGTTGTGGTCCTTTAAGAGGAATCAGAAAATAAGTGAACGTCAGCATGGCGACTGTGAGTGCGGATCTTCCCGGACAAGCCTGTTAGAGTTCTCAGAGGGAGTAACAAGCCGAGTGGACACAGGAGAGACAGTGGATGTCACTGTGAGTGTCTGTGAGTGTGAATCCTGCCGGACAAGCCTGTTAGAGTTCTCAGAGGGAGTAACAAACCGAGTGGACACAGGAGAGACAGTGGATGTCACTGTGAGTGTCTGTGAGTGCGAATCTTGCCGGACAAGTTGTTAGAGTTCTCAGAGGGAGTAACAAACCGAGTGGACGCAGGACAGGCAGTTGTTGTCACTCTCGTGGTTTTTCAGAGGGCATTTGACAAGGCGCCACACTTTAGGCAACTGAACAAGGGAAAATCCTATGGCGTTACAGGAGAGATTCTGGCATGGATCGCGGAATGGCTGACAGGCAGAAGGAAGAGCGTGGTAATAAAAGGCTGCTTTTCTGATTGGCCGTTGGTGTCTATTGGGGATCCTCAGTGGTCTGAATTGCGACAGTTAATTTTACCATGTTTGTCAACGATTTGGGAGATTGAATTGATAAATTCATGGCCAAGTGTGAGGATGATGAAAAGGTCGGTGAAGGGGTAGGTCGAGCTGAGGAAGCAATGCGATTACAACAGGTTAGAGATAAATTGGAAGAATGGGCAAAATGGCAGAGCGAATGTAATGTTGCGAAACGTATGAAAATGAATTTTGGAAAAAGGCACAACAGGGCGGACAATTATCAGTTGGGAGGAAGTTTCAAATATCAGAGGAGCAGAGTGAGTTAGGAGTCCTCGTGTAAGGTTCCCAGACAGTTTATTTGCAGTTTGGGTCTGTTGTAAAGAAGGCAAGTGAATGTTACCATTTATGTGAAAGGGAATGAAACGGGAAAACAGGGCAATAATGCTGAGCCTTCTTTACGCTCTAACCAGGCAGAAACGAGTATTTGCAACGGTTCTGGGCCCCATATCTCAGATATGAGATATATCTACGGATAATATATGGCTAATGGAATGTTGGCCTTGATTACAAAGGGAATTGAGTACAAGAGCAAGGGAATCCTGCATTTGTACAGAGCCCTGGTGCGACCATACCTGGAGTATTGGGTACAGTTTTGGTCTCCAGGGTTAGGGAAGGACATCCTGGCTGTAGAGGAAGTCCAGCGTCGATACACGAGGTTATTTTCTTGGATGTCTGGACTGTCTTACGCAGAGAGGGTAAAGAGTCTGTGCTTGTACACGCTGGAATTAAGGAGATTGAGATGGGATCTGATTGAAACATATAAGATTATTAAGAGATTGGACAAGATAGAGGCAGGAAATATGTTTCAGATGCTGGGAGAGTCCAGTACCAGAGGGCATGGTTTGAGAATAAGGGGTAGGTCATTTTGGACAGAGTTAAGGAAAAACTTCTTCTCCCAGAGAGTTGTGGGTGTATGGAATGCACTGCCTCAGAAAGAAGTGGAGGCCAATTCTCTGTATGCTTTCAAGTAGGAGCTAGATAGGTATCTTATGGATAGGGGAATCAAGGGATGAAGGGACAAGGCAGGAACCTGGTATTGTTAGCAGATGATCAGCCATGATCTCAGAATGGCGGTGCAGGTTCGAAGGGACAAATGGTCTACTTCTGCACCTATTGTCTATTATCTATTGCATATTGTATATAAAGGATGGGTTCTGATTGAAGAGAGTTCAGAGGAGGTTATCAAGGGTAATTAAGGAAATGAAGGGGTAAACTCTAAATAACATTTAGCTGCTTGGGGACTGCACTCACTGGAATTTAGAAGAATGCGGAAGAGCGGGAGTGGGAGTGGGCTAAGTCTGATTGAAACCTAACCAATGCTGAAAGAAGAGACTGGGTGGATAGGGAAGGTCTCTTCCTTTGGGGTTGGTGTATAGAACTAAACTACACAGCCTCAGAATTGAGGAGCACCCTCTCAGAACAGGGGTAGGGAGGAATTATTTCTTTAACCAGCGAGACGTGAATCTGTGGAATGCTCTACCACAGACCGAAGGAGACCAGGTTTCAGTGTGTATTTAAGTCGGTTTTTGATCGTTGATTTCTCTTCTCCTCATCTGGAAATGAATGCTGACGTGTATTTTCCTTCCTCACCAACTACTGCACCTGTAACTTACTTTGAGGGAATCCTGCACGTGGATGCCCAAACCCTTTTCTCCGTACACTGCTGAATTTTCTCTACATTTAGAAAATAGTCTACACCTTTGTTTCTGATACCAAATTGCATGATCATGTACCTGCAAACACGTTATCCCATCAGACACTAGCTTGCCCGTTTTTCCTAATCTGTATGAACCCCTCTGTGGCCTGCCTGCTACTTAAACACTGTTTGTTGATCGGAAATATTTTGGCCGATCTACACTGACTGTGGTTTCCCGATGAGGAAGTAAAACATTCGGTTGCAGAGGGAGATGCACTGCCCGGGATTTGGAGCTTGTTGATTAGAAATGAGGAAATGATTGTGCTGAACTCTGAGCTGTCGTCAGTAAACCGCAGGCTGCTGTAGGCATTGCAATTGTCCAGATGGTCCGAGGCCCAGCAGGGGAGCTTCTCTGATCGTGTTCCATTTGGCTACCAATGGCATGGGTAGGATAAGTGAGGAGAAGACACAGGGTGTTAGGTTAAAGGGCAGGATCTCCAATATTGCTACCCGTGCCATGTGCTAGCAAGTCTAGAACCAG